>NC_042968.1:29117512-29417512 GCF_901001165.1 Salmo trutta
CCCAGGCATTCCGTTGTCTATCTATTTGGTGTGATTAAAAATACAATGATGAATGCATATTTGTTCCAGATGAATAACTTGAAGGAGTTGGCAGCAGATGAATCGCAGCAGAGCTGTATTTTCTACTGACTATCTAGCCAGATCAGATCAGACTGATTCACAGGCAGTCATACACAGTCCATGTGCTGGCTTTCCTATAGCATGGTGAGGTTCATCTGGACAACAGTGCACGGGGGTGTGGTGGGGTGGGAGTGGGGAGTTTACGTGTGTGTGTGTGTGTGTGTGTGTGTGTGTGTGTGTGTGTGTGTGTGTGTGTGTGTGTGTGTGTGTGTGTGTGTGTGTGTGTGTGTGTGTGTGTGTGTGCGCGCCACAGCTTGTTTTGTTCACCACACTTTCCTCACGCTCAGGTAGCCCAGTAAAATCCCTGTAAAATCATGTTTATATACTGAAACACACGACAGGGAAACTATAGTCTTTCAACAGGAACGAACCGGTGAGTCTCCATCGTCAGGGGAGGGTTTGAGGTTGAATCCCCCCTTGAGTCTTACTTCTGACTCGATTAGTGAGTGCCTGGTCAGGGTGGTGTGAATCTTCAAATCCCCCCTCTCTATCCTTTCCTCCCCTATCCCCTCTCCTCTCCTCCTCTTTCTTCCCCTATCCCCTCTCCTCTCTCTTCCCCTTTTCGCTCTCCTCCTCTCCTCCCTCCTCCCCTATCCCCTCTTCCTCTCCTCCCCTATCCCCTCTCCTCCTCTCTCCTCCCCTATCCCCTCTCCTCCTCTCCTCTCTCTTCCTCTATTCTCTCCTCTCCTCTTGGCCATTTTCAGAAGTGCTCCCTCCAGACCGAGGCCACACTGCTCCCTCCACCCCTCCTGATGGGCCAGGCAGGCCTTCTCTCTCCTCTCCTCATGTCTACTTCAGAGAGTTAGCCTCTCTCATCTCGCTGCCTCAAAGCTTTGATGCCAAAATTGCCCAGGAAGTTCCTGTCTTAAGAGGTGCCTCAGAGGGGCTTGATCCCAGGGATGGAGATAGAGAGGAAAGTATGTTGAGAGAAAAGAGAGAGAGAGAGAGGGAGAGGGAGGGAGAGCGAGAGAGAGAAGGAGAGAGAGAGGGAGGGAGCAAGAGAGAGAGAGCGAGAGGAGAGGGAGTAATTATGGATGTTAAGAATGGAGGGAGAGAGTAAATGATGGAGGGTGGGAGAGATATGAGGGTATCCTAAGCTGCTCCTCTGGAGGCCTTGATCTATGAGAACCTATGAGGCTCTAGGGGCCCTTGATCTTTGAGAACCTATGAGGCTCTAGGGGCCCTTGCTCTATGAGAACCTATGAGGCTCTAGGGGCCCTTGATCTATGAGAACCTATGAGGCTATAGGGGCCCTTGATCTATGAGAACCTATGAGGCTATAGGGGCCCTTGATCTCATACAACATCCTGTATCCAGGAATAACAAAGTTGTTCACAGGATTAGGAGAGAGAGAGAACGCCTTAATAGTAGAGCGAAGATAGATATGGGAGAGGAAGGAGGGGCTGTTTAATGGTCTACAGTTGGTAGAGAGAGAGATGGATTTAAAAGAGGAAGTGAGAGGGAAAGTATGGCATGTGAAGAAAAAGACAGGAACAGTGAAAAATACAGAGAAAAAGAGAGAAGGACAGTCTGACGGTAAGGAGTGGGTGGGCTGAGCTGGACACAGGCGGTGTATGTTAGCACAGTGAGCAGAGTGAACAGGGGGGGCTTTCTGTCCTGAACCTTTACTCTGGGTCAACATCCTGGTCTGAACCTTCATTCTGGGTCAATATACTGGTATGAATCTTTATTCTGGGTTAATATACTGGTATGAACCTTTACTCTGGGTTAATATACTGGTCTGAACCTTTATTCTGGGTCAATATACTGGTATGAACCTTTACTCTGGGTTAATATACTGGTTTGAACCTTTATTCTGGGTCAGTATACTGGTATGAACCTTTACTCTGGGTTAATATACTGGTCTGAACCTTTATTCTGGGTCAATATACTATTGTAAACCTTTTTTCTGGGCCAATTTAATGATATGAACCTTTATTCTGGGTCAATATACTGGTATGAACCTTTACTCTGGGTTAATATACTGGTCTGAACCTTTATTCTGGGTCAATATACTGGTATGAACCTTTACTCTGGGTTAATATACTGGTTTGAACCTTTATTCTGGGTCAGTATACTGGTATGAACCTTCACTCTGGGTTAATATACTGGTCTGAACCTTTATTCTGGGTCAATATACTGGTCTGAACCTTTATTCTAGGTCAATATACTATTGTAAACCTTTTTTCTGGGCCAATTTAATGATATGAACCTTTACTCTGGGTCAATGTAATGATATTAACCTTTACTCTGGGTCAACATCCTGGTATGAACATTTATTCTGGGTCAACATCCTGGTATGAACCTTTACTCTGGGTCAATATAATGATATGAACCTTTACTCTGGGTCACATCCTGGTATGAACCTTTACTCTGGGTCAACATCCTGGTATGAACCTTTACTCTGGGTCAATATACTGGTATGAACCTTTACTCTGGGTCAACATCCTGGTATGAACCTTTACTCTGGGTCAATATACTGGATGAATTAAGGGCCTTTCTCTGGTCAGGGATGATCAACTCATCATGACGGAGTCTCTCCACACAACCTTCCTGTTCAGGTCACCAATCAGACAAGGTAGAATAACCTTTGTGGAAGAAAGAGAAAAGATAGTTTCAGGAAGAAAGATGGAGGGGTAACAAGACAAAGATACATCAGTGATATAAATAAATATACTGAGAGAGATGGTAGAGAGATACAAAGAAAGAGCTATGCTGTTGCTATAGCACCACAAGTCGATTAACAACAACATCACCAGCTAGCTACACATAGGCCTACAAGGCCCCAAAATGATCCTCCTGTTCCCATTCATGTATTCCCTAAGCTGACTGTATCAATAAAACATGATGTATCAGAGAGGAACAGTGTCTGTTTGTCTTCTCATTACCAGAGAGGGGCAAATGGATCCTGTTAGGGAGAGGTGGCTCATGTCTCTACTTTCACCTTACCAGGGCTGAGAGAAAGTGGAGAGAGAGAGAGAGAGAGGTGTGAGTGGAGATGAGGGCGGGGGGAGTGGAAAGCACAGATAGGGGGGAGAGAGGGGGAGTCAGAAAGAAAGAGAGAGAGTGCAGCAAATGTTGCCAAGCCCACCAGATGAAAGTTACTGCACCTGTCAAACAAACTGTTGGAGCTGTGATAAATTAATGATCAAATGTTGAGGAGTACAGTGGCGCTGCCGAGTCCTGTAAGCACCACAACCTGAGCTTTACAGAAAGACAGAGAGAGAGGGAGGGAATGGGAAAAGAGAAAATGATAAAGAAAAAGATGAGGGGCGAGGGAGGAAGAGACAAAGAGATGCAGCTGACATCAAAACATATCCCGGTGTAGCTGAGAAGAGAGAGAGAAAGAAAGAAAGAAAGAAAGAAGGGAGACAGAGAGAGAGAGAGAGGGGGAGAGAGAGGGAGGGAGGGAGGGAGGGAGGGAGGGAGGGAGGGAGGGAGGGAGGGAGGGAGGAAAAGAGACTGCCTTCAAAGGAAGGGACATTGGGGAGTTTCTCCATGGGGACCGGAGCACAGAGAGGAGGACCGCCATAAAGCCCTCTCCTCTGAACACCACAACATACAGAGGAAGAGAAAGAGCGACAAAGACACACACGTTTTAAATACTTTATTTGAATCCACACAATCACAATTCAAATCACACAAACATGAAAACACAGAGAGAGAGACACACTACACTGGGCCCCAGACCAGCAGCCTGAAACCCACAGCCTGAAGCCAGCCACATACCCACCGACGCACGCACAAACACACATGCAATCTTAACTATCGTCAGTTCCCTCTGCGCAAGCACACACACAAACACACACACACACATACACACAGGCTGGGGCCAGGCCGGGCCAAACACACTGACAGAGAGTGAAGGAAGGACCCACTCCTCTGGACAACTCATGCCTACAGATCACATTGGATACTGTACTGTAGGCATGTTCATTCTGATATAAGGACATAACTGATTATTCAAATAAAAAGCAATGTTTCATTATTCATCCATTTGTGTGTCTGTGTACTATATGTGCCTGTGTGTACGTCTGTGTTTGTCATTCAATCTATGGTTGAATGTGCCACAGTATCCCTCTGGTCTGGGATTGGTTCGTCTTAGAAGAAACAACATGGGGTTTTTCCGTTTGTAAACAGCGTGCGATGTGGATTTTGAGAGTTCAGAGAGGGAAGTTGGCTTCCCTTCATTTTGATGTGTCTCTTCTCTGGCACATTTCCATCCATATTATGTAGTACAGGCAGCATGACAGAACACCTCAGCTCATCTCAAATGCAGTTATCCAGCTAACTACCAGTCTTCCCTCTCCTCTTCCCTTCCTCTTCTCATCCCTTTGAAAGAACAGAGGGAAATTAAAATCATGAGCCTGAATTATGGATCCAATGACAAGATGGCTTTTGAGGCTTATTCTCTCTCTCTCTCTCTCTCTCTCTCTCTCTCTCTCTCTCTCTCTCTCTCTCTCTCTCTCTCTCTCTCCCTCTCTCTCCTTCCTAAACAAAGTTACAGAGGATTTGCCTGCTAGGCTGCTAACATATTCCTTATAGACAACAAGAGAGAGAGAGACTGAGATAGATGGAGAAGAAAAAATTTTTCAAATGACATTAACACACAGTTTGCTAAAACTGACAAGGGACTCAATTAAGGCTGGTTGTCAAAGCAGGAGTGATATTTTATTAAGTGGCAGCGGAGCACCGGTACATCAAGCGACACATCTGTAGAGTAGCGGGTGAGGAGCGCCAGCCGGGTAAGAGGGACACGTGTTGCCACTATCAGGAACCATCAGACAAAATTCACTTCATCACAACCCCTGAAAAATTGAGCATAAGTCTGATATTAAGATGCTAATATAACTTTTCTATGCACACCATCAATTTGGGATGAAAGCTATTCCCATTCCTTAAAAAAAAGAGGGGAAAAAAAGAAAATCAAGAATGTTTTTTGATTTTGATATAATTCCATGTACTATTTATTACATTATACCAAATACTACCAAAATACTACCAAACCAGAACAGGTAATAGAAAACAATCACACAGTAAAATAAACATCAAATATTGAATGTGAATGTCTGATGAAATAGACCCTGGTGTTACTCCATGTAAATGTAAAGTATAGAAAACATACCATGTTGATTTGATATTCAGGTATACCATGTAGACTTGATATTCAGGTATACCATGTATACTTGATATTCAGGTATACCAGCGTAGACTTGATATTCAGGTATACCATGTAGACTTGATATTCAGGTATGCAGTGTAGACTTGATATTCAGGTATACCATGTATACTTGATATTCAGGTATACCAGTGTATACTTGATATTCAGGTATACCATGTAGACTTGATATTCAGGTATACCATGTAGACTTGATATTCAGGTATACCATGTATACTCGATATTCAGGTATACCAGTGTATACTTGATATTCAGGCATACCATGCTGACTTGATATTCCGGTATACCAGTGTGCAGTCGTGGCCAAAAGTTTTGAGAATGACACAAATATAAATTTTCACAATGTCTGCTGCCTCAGTTTGCATGATGGCAATTTTCATATACTCCAGAATGTTATGACGAGTGATCAGATGAATTGCAATTAATTGCAAAGTCCCTCTTTGCCATGCAAATGAACTGAATCCCCAAAAAACATTTCCACTGCATTTCAGCCCTGCCACAAAAGGACCAGCTGACATCATGTCAGTGATTCTCTCGTTAACACAGGTGTGAGTGTTGACGAGGACAAGGCTGGATATCACTCTGTCATGCTGATTGAGTTTGAATAACAGACTGGAAGCTTCAAAAGGAGGGTGGTGCTTGGAATCATTATTCTTCCTCTGTCAACCATGGTTACCTGCAAGGAAACACATGCTGTCATAATTTTTTTGCACAAAAAGGGCTTCACAGGAAAGGATATTGCTGCCAGTAAGATTGCACCTAAATCAACCATTTTTCGGATCATCAAGAACTTCAAGGAGAGCGGTTCAATTGTTGTGAAGAAGGCTTCAGGATGCCCAAGAAAGTCCAGCAAGCGCCAGGACCGTCTCCTTAAGTTGATTCAGCTGCGGGATCACCAGTACAGAGCTTGCTCAGGAATGGCAGCAGGCAGGTGTGAGTGCATCTGCACACACAGTGAGGCGAAGACTTTTGGAGAATGGCCTGGTGTCAAGAAGGGCAGCAAAGAAGCCACTTCTCTCCAGGAAAAACATCAGGGACAGACTGATATTCTGCAAAAGGTACAGGGATTGGACTGCTGAGGACTGGGGTAAAGTCATTTTCTCTGATGAATCCCCTTTCCGATTGTTTGGGGCATCCGGAAAAAAGCTTGTCCGGAGAAGACAAGGTGAGCGCTACCATCAGTCCTGTGTCATGCCAACAGTAAAGCATCCTGAGACCATTCATGTGTGGGGTTGCTTCTCAGCCAAAGGAGTGGGCTCACTCACAATTTTGCCTGAGAACACAGCCATGAATAAATAATGGTACCAACACATCCTCCGATAGCATCTTCTCCCAACCATCCAGGAACAGTTTGGTGACGAACAATGCCTTTTCCAGCATGATGGAGCACCTTGCCATAAGGCAAAAGGGATAATTAAGTGGCTCGGGGAACAAAACATCGATATTTTGGGTCCATGGCGAGGAAACTCCCCAGACCTTAATCCCATTGAGAACTTGTGGTCAATCCTCAAGAGGTGGGTGGACAAACAAAACCCCACAAATTCTGACAAACTCCAAGCATTGATTATGCAAGAATAGGCTGCCATCAGTCAGGATGTGACCCAGAAGTTAATTGACAGCATGCCAGGGCGGATTGCAGATGTCTTGAAAAAGAAGGGTCAACACTGCAAATATTGACTCTTTGCATCAACTTCATGTAATTGTCAATAAAAGCCTTTGACACTTATGAAATGCTTGTAATTATACTTAAGTATTGCATAGTAACATCTGACAAAAATGTCTAAAGACACTGAAGCAGAAAACTTTGTGGAAATTAATATTTGTGTCATTCTCAAAACTTTTGGCCACGACAGTATACTTTATAGGCAGGTATACCAGTGTAGAATTGATATTCAGGTATACCATACTGATTTGATATTCAGGTATACCAGTGTAGACTTGATGTTCAGGTATACCAGCTTAGACTTGATATTCAGGTATTCCATGTAGACTTGATATTCAGGTATACCATGTAGACTTGATATTCAGGTATACCATGTAGACTTGATATTCAGGTATTCCATGTAGACTTGATATTCAGGTATACCATGTAGACTTGATATTCAGGTATACCATGTAGACTTGATATTCAGGTATACCATGTAGACTTGATATTCAGGTATACCAGCTTAGACTTGATATTCAGGTATTCCATGTAGACTTGATATTCAGGTATACCATGTAGACTTGATATTCAGGTATTCCATGTAGACTTGATATTCAGGTATTCCATGTAGACTTGATATTCAGGTATACCACGTAGACTTGATATTCAGGTATACCACGTAGACTTGATATTCAGGTATGCCAGTGCGTACTTGATAAGGCAACAGGAGGAGGAGAGGGGAGCAGACGTGATGTCTTTAATTGTGTGTGAGCCAGTGAGAGATGAGAGACAGGATGTGTGCTGACAGAGTTTTGACACTGCTGCCTGTCTGCCTGCCTGCCTGCCTGCCTGCCTGCCTGCCTGCCTGCCTGCCTGTCTGTCTGTCTGTCTGTCTGTCTGTCTGTCTGTCTGTCTGTCGGTCTGTCTGTCTGTCCTACAGTACCTATCTCACTGAGGCTCTGCTACTTGCTGCCTGCTGACTTTGAAGGTTAGGAGAAAAGATAGAGGAGACAGAGATGTGGAGATGGTGTGTGTGTGTGTGTGTGTGTGTGTGTGTGTGTGTATCACACTCCTGCTTTGTATGAAGATCTGAGACTAGAGCTTGTCTCTGAGAGGAGGCCAAGTCACAGACCCAGGTTCATTTTGGGTAGGGAGGATGGGTCGGAGGCCTGTGTGTAGAGCTGTGTGTGTAGAGCACTATGTGAAGAGCTCTGCGTTAAAGAAAGGCCTCCCAAGGGCCTGATGCTTCCACACAGAGCCCCTCTCTGCTTCTCCTCTCTAACCTACACCACAATCACTATATCTCCATGGTTACAGTATGGGATATCTACCAATTCCTAAGTCTCTCTATTCTTGCTTATAAAAACCTCAAAACAAGGTCTGTGAAAAAACTAGAAGCTCACTTTCTATTCCACCCAAAGTTTGAACCATCAGAAAAAAACACTGATATTTCTGAAAGGAAAACAACTGTTTTTAGATGTTGTCTCCAATAGAGGTCAGGCATCATGTTAGAACCGTCTTGAAACATTCATTCTGTTGTCTCTCTCGTAATTGAGGTTGCACCTGGATGATACAACAGGCTATGGAAACAGTAGGAAATACAGAGAAAACACCCTGTCAGTAGCCCAGCAGCAGTCCAGAGACAGTGTGTGTTTCCGGGTTTCTTCATGCTCTGCGGAGCTGACATTTGGCAGTACATGTAGTCAGAATCTGACCATACATAGTCTGTTTTATCTAGAACAAAAGGCTACTCAACAACACAAAAGGCCAGGTTCAAAGGGAATGCAGGTGTCAGGGGTACAGGCCCAGATACATGAAACAATCAGTGTAAACTTGTCAGAAGATAAGAGGAGCGAGATGCACCTCCAATACTTCTGCTTATGCACCACTGTGTAGGCACGTGTCTATTCATCCACACAGGGTTCATCTGTTTCTTTCTTTCATTACAGTATGTTTCATATATTATCATAGTGGATGTTTTATTACTGTATTCTGGCCTGCAATGGCTCTGATAAGAGGGCCTAGATGCACCTACAATACTTTGGCTTACATGTGCTGTAGGCAGTGGAGTATGAACTATCCATACAGGGACCATACAGGGACCGTACAGCATCAAACACACAGTAGGATTAGGTCTATGTCAGCTGGCTTCTCTCCTTCATCATACTACAGTATGTTTCATACATTATCATATGTACTGTATGTGGAGTTAGGATTTCACACAGCCAGCCATATCACTCTCCTCTTCATCTGTGCGTGTGCACAGAGGGAACTGACGACAGTTGTGATTGGGTGAAATCTGCAGCCCAATCTCAGTGACAGCTGGTAGAGACACGCCGACGGATCAGAGCCTCAACCAGTGTTATAATGAAGCTAGAGTACACACACTGAGGGACATGTACAAATGAGTCTGGAGATCTCTCTCTCTCTCTTTATGCTCACTTCTCTCACTCACTCTCTCTCCCTTCTTCTCCCTCTCTCTCCCTCTCCTCTCGCTCCCTCTCTCCCCATCTCTCTCCCTCTCCCTGTTCTTCCTCTCTCTGGACTCAGATATTACAGTTCTTTTTGACAGAAATCTGTGGGTGCTCATGCCTCCATATTAAAGTAGCTGCTAGTGCAGGTGAGGCTGAGGCTTTCATCACTCTGCTGGCTGGCTGGGTTGGAAGTGGGCTCCTGCTTTCCTGTGTACTCCCACTGAACTTGATTAGTTATTATTTGGAGAGTGACATTTACATTCAGCTAGCCAATGTGGCTTGAGTGCATAATTTGATGGGAAAGCTGTCAGTTTGGGTGTGTATAAATTCTCATACGGTGTTTTAAGTAGTGATGATATACATTTCCAAATAGGCTTCATTTCAATATTAGTTTTGTATCCATGTAATTTCCCTTATGATGATTATGTTACTGAATGTTAATGGAACTTAGTAGGTACAGTACATTATATACTACTACTGAAATAGTTTACTGTATCTGTAACGGGCGTCATATGAAGGGGACCAAGCCGCAGCGTGTTGAGTGCTCATCGTTAATTTTAAAGAAAATGAACACTGAATACAAATAAACAAAAATGACAGCCGACAGTTCTGTCAGGTTAATCTAACAAAACAGAAAACAACTACCCACACAAACCAAGGGAAAAAGGCTGCCTACGTATGGCTTCCGATCAGAGACAACGATAGACAGCTGCCTCTGATTGGAAACCATACCCGGCCAAAACATAGAAAACAAACACATAGAATGCCCACCCCCTATCACACCCTGACCTAACTAAACAGAGAAAAAACAGCTCTCTTAGGTCAGAGCTTGACAGTATCGTCTGTATAAGGAGAAAATAAGCATTTTAAATGCATTACCTCATGAGTTTCCTCACGATGAAGGTAGTTGACAATCGGCATTAATCAGATTTCTGTATTCATAACGTGAACCGTAAAGAATAACGACGCTCAACAATGTGGATGAGTGAATGTTATGTCTGAAAGTCTGAATGTGTGTGTGTATTTACAGTGTGTGTTTAGTTGTCAAGGCAGTGTGTGGCCTTTACCTCAGGGCTGTTCTGGCCTCTCCTAAAGCCTCAGTCTGGTCAGCCTCAGGACATAATGTACTGTTTGGAAAGCCAAAGAGTACAACGGAACTCTAACGTCTGGAACTCACCATACTCCTCTACCTAGATGAACTGAAACTTTTTCCTCATCTCTTTGGTCCTCCTCTCCCTCCTGCAACATAAGCCCAATCTGCTTCATACTTCTGTCTGTGTTGTTCACCAGAGCAGGAGGATGTGTGTGTACCAGGGGTGATGGTCCTGTACCCCAGGTACCTCTAGCATCCAGTCCCCCTGAGCCACCACACAGTGATGGAGCTGATGAATTATAGAAGACAAGGCCTGTGTGAGTTAGGAGGAGAACACTGAACACTGAGGCTACACTTCTACAATACAGCCCTGCCTCAGGGAGACATACTCACAGACAGAGCCACACTGACTAAAGTACAAAAATACATATGCAGCCAGGAGGACATTGTGCTCTGACAAAGAGTGTTATGTTTTATTGCAAGAGTTTATTGAAGTATGCTTCAAAATGTGCTTGGTTGTGGTCAGTAGCACACACAGGACCTAGTGTGTGTACTATATGAATCAATAGTCTGTGATCAGAATGGATTGAATATGGAGATCCAATGGAGATCCAGTGGCATCCAATTTAGACTCTTAGATAGTTTGGTATCCACTTGTTTCAGACATGACACAATAGTTGTATTTAGGTGGTAAGAATAGAACAGTACAGTATGTTAAGCCACTTCCTCCCTCAGATGATGTTGTTGGGGTAGATGTGTTAATGTTGGAATTAAACAAACAGGATCATTTGGCGACCCAAATAAAACTAATCCTACGAGTGCCTCCGGCTTGCGGTCCGACCCCATCTCAAAGTTCTGATTGTCTGCAGCTCAGCCTCATCACCGGCAGTTGCCGAGAACACAAACGTGTGTGTCTGCACATTTGTGTGTTTGTGTACATGTGTGAGTATGTGTATCCAAAACCCAGCATCAGTGGTAAACAAGCTTAATCAGCCTTGTTCCACCCCGGTTGGTTCCACTGACAGTTTATTTCAACAACCGGAGAGTAGGATGGGGAGAGGCGGGGTTAGAGAGGCGCCTTGCCCGGGTTAGCCTAGCCTGCTAGCCCAGGCTATAAGTAGAAAACTGACTGTGGGGAAGAAAAACAAATAGTTAGGCGGTGATGTCACCTAGCTTAACAGTGCTAATTGGATACACATATATTTGTGGAGAGGAACTTAACGGGGCCTTAAATGATGCATTAATCAAACGGGTCTTAATATGAAGTGACAGGGAGCTGGCAATCTGGCAGCCATCTGGAAGACAGACTTGTCAGTCACAGAGAGGTGAGAAAGAGGGATGGATGAACTCTGGGTTAACCCAGGGAGAGAGAAAAAGAGGGAGGAGAGATATGGAGAGGGAGAGCGAGAGAGAAGACTGCTTCAGAAGGATAGAGAACATTGCTACAGATGGACAGAAAATGAAATGGCCATAGCTAGAGCTAAATATATATCCAAAGATACAATCAAATGTGAGGCCTGCAAACTCAGTTAGAGACATGACCATTTGACAGTTATATAGCATCTGATCCCAGTCCGAGTCATGAACTCATTCACAGAAACTGCCACAAACACTACAACAGCCACAAGCACTCACACATACACTACACATTCCACAAACACTGGCACAAACATTCAACGAACTCTCATACACAGACACACACACTTCACACACTCCCTATGATAAGTCTGACTACTCTGACGGCCTTGTGAACTATGATGAGCTGTTTCTTCTTCTCCTCCCTTCATTACACAATATCAAGACACAGTGGGTGAGTGTACACCAAAACACACTGTTTGTAGCTCTTTCAAATGGTGTGTGGCAACAAAACAATACAACAAGGCTAAACCAATCATTCAGACGTCATCGTCATCAGCAGATGCTGCTCCGTTGTGGTGCAGACATGGCAGATGCAGTTATGAGGCGAACAAGAAGAAAGCTGACAAGACGTGTGATACACACTTCCACCAGCTCACTGCTACACTTTGATTCCCCATCTCTCTAGCGATAGTGGGGGGATTTTACTTCATCTTGCCTGTACTTTACAACACTACTTTTAAAACCCAAGTCTGATTCCTCCATTGTTCTCTCTTGGTAAGTTATGTATGACAAATGCCCGGGGCCAAATCACCATCAAAGCGTCTGATGGCAGGAACATGGCGTCTCTAAGCTTCTTAGGGATGACAGATGTCACTTTTGAAGTGAGCACAGGGATGAAAGTGGTGGTGGAAATGACTGGCGTCGTGCGGGCAGCTGCGTTACTCCAGACGAGGACCCCAGTAGGCTGCCATCGTCAGGTGTCATCAGTGCTCCGGAGGTATAATGGGGGCTGACTGGCAGGACAGGAGCTCTCCACTGGCCGTCTGGGTTCCTCGGTGTCTGTCTGCGTACCCACCGGGGGCCCTCCCTCCTCCAGAAACCATGCAGGCACACTCACCTAGCCTGTCAATCACCAACCAATCCAGCTACCAATCCTCCTTTATTAGGGAGGGGAACCAATCACCAACCAATCCAGCTACCAATCCTCCTTTATTAGGGAGGGAAACCAATCACCAACCAATCCAGCTACCAATCCTCCTTTATTAGGGAGGGAAACCAATCACCAACCAATCCAGCTACCAATGCTCCTTTATTAGGGAGGGAAGCCAAACCCCAACCAAACCAGCTACCAATCCTCCTTTATTAGGGAGGGAAGCCAAACACCAGCCAATCCAGTTACCAATCCTCCTTTATTAGGAAGGGAAGCCAATCACCAACCAATCCAGTTACCAATCCTCCTTTATTAGGGAGGGGAGCCAATCCCCAATCAATCCAGTTACCAATCCTCCTTTATTAGGGAGGGAAGCCAATCACCAACCAATCCAGCTACCAATCCTCCTTTATTAGGAAGGGAAGCCAATCACCAACTAATCCAGTTACCAATCCTCCTTTATTAGGGAGGGAAGCCAATCACCAACCAATCCAGTTACCAATCCTCCTTTATTAGGAAGGGAAGCCAATCACCAACTAATCCAGTTACCAATCCTCCTTTATTAGGGAGGGAAGCCAATCACCAACCAATCCAGTTACCAATCCCCCTTTATTAGGAAGGGAAGCCAATCACCAACTAATCCAGTTACCAATCCTCCTTTATTAGGGAGGGAAGCTAATCACCAACCAATTCAGTTATCAATCCTCCTTTATTAGGAAGGGAAGCCAATCACCAACTAATCCAGTTACCAATACACCTTTATTAGGGAGGGAAGCCAATCACCAACTAATCCAGTTACCAATACACCTTTATTAGGGAGGGAAGCTAATCACCAACTAATCCAGTTACCAATACACCTTTATTAGGGAGCGTAGGGGTAGCATTTCTCTCCAGTGTCACCAAGGATACTATCTACCAACCAACCACCAGCTTCCCAACTAGTGCTGTCCCCAACCACAAAAACCTTGGTCAACCAAGAGTTGTCTGTTTGATTGGTCAAAATGTTTAAACGTGTATTTTTCCATATATAGACACACCCTATGGTTGAATAAAATCAACTACATGTTGGCTACTGAGCTTGTCTGATTCTTTAGGCACTGCGATTGAAAATGAAGACACATAAATGACTAAAGAGGGAGCCAGAGATAAATATAACCTAACCAGAAGAAAAAACCCTGTTCTCCACCCTCCCCCTCCCGCTGCCCGCTGCTGCTGGCCTTCACAGCCGTTACACTCCTGTTGACGGTAATAGGCAACACCAGTGGTCGGCAACCTTTTCCATTTGGAGTGCCAAGTTATCGTACCATTTCTACTGATCCGCGTGCCAGTTATGATTTTCAAATGCACATTTTCATGGAACAGTTTCATTTCATTTATAATAAAGTCTTCGTATCTCAAAATCACCGTCAGGTGGTTAATCAAGATTCTATCTAAATGAAAATGATACAAATCTAAAAGTAACTTATTTTGCTATTATGTAAAAATAGTCTACATAAAGCCAAGAAATAAAAACATTACAGCCCACAGGTAGAAAATGTCCAGATCAAAATAAATATCCTATAAATCACATTGGCTAGGCATGGCCTGTCTGCAAGGAATTTGAAAAATTGTATCAAATATTAACTTTGTCTGGCCCAAAGCAGCTCTTGCTAGCAAACTTGCAACATTGTATTAAATATTCTGGGCCCTCCGAGTTTCCTGCACCAGTGAGCTCTGGACAGACAGACACAACTGTAGACTATTTGCGTAACTGATAAGAAGTAATCAGGTAAGCATATTTTATGACATTTTCACCGGATCAGAACATTATATTTTTTCATGCCAAGTGGTTATCGAAAGGGAGAGAGCTGGAAAGATTTTCAAATAGGCAAAGTCGAGGAACTATTGTCGTTCTCAACGAATGTAAAAACAGACTTTGTTTACTTGCTGTTTGAGGCAAAAACAAAATTACTTTGAGAAAGTTAAGACAATCAGAAATATCAGATCCCCAAATGGGCACATTTATAAGCCTACATTTGCTCGCAGGTCAGGTAGCCCAGGCATACTTCTATGCGTAATCAGGTGTGCATCCTTACTCAAGATTGACAGGAGAGCTCCCAGACAAAAGACAATGAATAAATTGACAAATCATAAATGGAATGAAATAAACCAAAACCTTTTTCTCACAAGTGTAGCCTAGGTTGTGCGCTCTGCAAACAACACTGTTACAATGACAACGGAAAGACTGTAATAATAATGTATTGAATGCACAGAAATTACTGTAACAAACATTGTAATTGGTTTGATGCTTGGTAGGTGGCTTGGCTTGGGTTAGGTTGGGTGGTTGGTTGGTTGGTTGGCAATAGGTCTGACTCCATTTAGTCAACTGGTCGATTGTTTGGTTGATAGGCTGGGAATGAACAGTAAATATACTACTGGTGATACTGGTGTGCCATACCCGCGGCCTCCAAAATGTATTAGTCCACTCAGACAGACGTGAATCAGACAGTGTATATATTTGCCATTGCTCAGCTAAAAGAAATTCTGTCGACCAACAGCCTATCAACCAAACAATCAATCAGTCGACTAAATTTGGTCAGACCTATTGCCAACCAACCACCCCACCACCCCACCAACCATCAAACCAACCACCCAGCCTAATCCAAGCCAAGCCACTAACCAAGCATCAAACCAACCAACCAACCATCAAACCAACCAACAAACCAACCACCCAACCTAATCCAAGCCAAGCCACCAACCAAGCATCAAACCAACCAACCATCAAACCAACCAACCAGCCAACCAAGCACCATTCCATTACTGTTCCACCTCAATTAGAATAGGGACAGGATCCTTTTCTCCATTCTTCAGGTTGCTCTACCTGCCAGTGGGTTTGTAGTTGTATCTATAGAGAGAATAGCTAATCTAAGAGAACCAGAGGGCTGGAATCAAAGAGGCCACTGGCTGTTTCTCTTCCTCTAGTATGTCTACCCAGGATTCACCTGGTTACTGTAGTTTCCCGAGTGTGACAGTCGTGCAGGAGCAGAGAGTGGGGAGAGGCCTAGTGGTAAACAAGTCAAAGTAATACAACTTTCAGAAAGAAGGTAGTTGGCAGTGAAACCAAAACAATCTCTTAACTCAGGCTCACAGATTCTCCCCTTCCCTCCACTGTTCCTGCTTTATTGTCTCTTCATATGTCACCACAGTCTACATCTTCTACTTTACTCAGGACTTCAAGATGCTGTCTTTATTTTGCAGAGACATAAATTATTCAGTACAGTGTGTCTTCTTAGTACCTGCACATTCATTGTCTCTCTCCCATCTATCCACTCTTCTGAAGGGGGCTGCCGCTTTCAGACAGAGTTTGCAAAAGGTAACATAGTTACTTCAGCATCGACAACCACTTTCTTAGTAAGGAGGCTCTTGTCAAGTACACATATTTGTTCCCGAGCAAGGAAATATATAAAAAAGTGACTACTAAAAAAGTATATCTGAATATAACATGGGAACCAACAAGCTCGACTGCTGCTAGTACAACGACTTCTGCTGCTAGCTCGGCTAAAAATAATGACAACACATCGTCTCTAGCTAGGCACGTTGTGTAGTGAGTGTGAGTGTGAGTGTGAGTGTGAGTGTGTGTGTGTGTGTGTGTGTGTGTGTGTGTGTGTGTGCGTGTGCGCGTGTGTGTGTGTGCTTGCGTTCGTGTGTCCGTGTGTATGAGTGAGGAGCCCAGGGAGGCTGGCTATGTAAATAGCCATATGAGACTGCATAGCATTACTGTCCAGACAGTGAAGAGGTGACCTGATCCCAATTAATCCCAGAATCCCAGGAAGAACTGTCACATCCCATCTACATCAGCAGCAGTCTCTTTAACGCACACACACACACACACACTTGCACATGATTACACATATACACCTATACACACACACATACATACATACATACATACATACATACATACATACATACATACATACATACATACATACATACATACATACATACATACATACATACATACATACATACATACATACACAAACTTATGTGTGTGCACACCTCACACGCTTACTGGCACACACACACACACGCGCGCGCACACACACACACACACACACACACACACACACACACACACACACACACACACACACACACACACACACACACACACACACACACACACACACACACATACACACACACACACACACACACACACACAACACTTGTGTAGGCACAATTACACACACTGGCCTGGACACACACTCTCTGTCTCTCTCTGTTTATTCAAACACAGGTCTGGTCTGACAAGTGTCCTCCTGGTCACCACCACTCCCTCCCCACTTGTCCCCTGGTTTCTGCCCCCAGAGGTCTGTGACAGTGTGAGGGAGAGACATCCTGGGAGGGTGGGGACTGACAGTATCCCCAGATGCCATTTACCACCATGTTCTTTATACTATTATTTTCATAATAGGTCACAATATATAAGAATTAAATCAGATTACACTATAATGGACTGTGTTACAAACAGGGCTGAATTTCCACCAAAGGACTGCATGAACTGGTATTGCCTCTGTCACATATGCTATATATTGCTATATCTCTCCAATTCCTTATACTACTACAAGTGTCTTTCATCTCCAGTGAGTCCTCTTTTCAGAGGCTTAGCAATGACAGTGTGTGTGTGTGTGTGTGTGTGTGTGTGTGTGTGTGTGTGTGTGTGTGTGTGTGTGTGTGTGTGTGTGTGTGTGTGTGTGTGTGTGTGTGTGTGCTCGAGTAGGGATGTAAACCCCATGCACGTCTGTGTGTGTGACGATGTGTTTGTGTGATTTAGAAGAATAAAACCTGTATTGAAGACAGCAGAACTTCACTGAGAGAGACGACAAAAGCTGGACGTATTTCCTCTCCTCTCCTCTCCTTCTCCCCAAGGATTGGTCTAAAGAGAGCCGTCTGTCCCACCTCTCACCACCACTAAAATGAAATGTATTCCCCTGTTTTTCAGGGCCCGTAAGGATACAGTACAGTACAAGTCGAGATCAACATAGCACAGGCACCTATGAAAGTGGCAAAGTGGATATAAAAGTCATGTTGCAGCTTTGTCTTGATTTATCTTGATATTACCATTTGAGTATTCCCTTTGAAAGTAGAGAACTGGCATCTTGTGAAATCACAGGCGAAGTCAGGAGACTATATATCACATGCTGTTACTGTTACAGCCCCATTGTTTTACACAGCTGTTCTGTTCTGAGACACAGTTTGATCTCCACCACATCCATTGTTCCCATTTGTAAATGTTTTGTGTGTGGCAATGACATACAATCAGGCATCTGCAAAGATATACGGAGAAAAACAGAAAAATGAATGTATGTTGTTTTTTATGTTTCTGCAACCACAAAAATATGGTCGGGTATTTTTTCTTTACATCAACTGTCGGTGCTGATGAATTGAAAAATAACAGTGAAGTGAAATAATAAGCAGTGGAACATCTTGTAAACTATTAAAGTACATTTCTTTAGTCCTGATTCAAAGTGGATCTATGATTAGCTCTGAGTAGCTATTTGTGAGAGGAGGATTGTTTGGCTATCTCTCTTTATACAATGCCTTGCAAAAGTATTCATCCCCCTTGGCATTTTTCCTATTTTGTTGAATTACAACCTGTAATTTAAATAGATTTTTATTTGGATTTCATGTAATGGATATACACAAAATAGTCCAAATTGGTGAAATAAAAAAATAAAAAATACTTGTTTCAAAAACTTCTAAAACATTCTAAAACGGAAAAGTGGTGCGTGCATATGTATTCAACCCCTTTGCTATGAAGCCCCAAAATAAAATCTGGAAGCAACCAATTACCTTCAGAAGTCACATAATTAGTTAAATACAGTCCACCTGTGTGCAATCTAAGTGTCACATGATCTGTCACATGATCTCAGTATATATACACCTGTTCTGAAAGGCTCCAGAGTCTGCAACACCACTAAGCAAGGGACACCACCAAGCAAGCAGCACCATGAAGACCAAGGAGCTCTTCAAACAGGTCAAGGACAAAGTTGTGGAGAAGTACAGATCAGGGTTGGGTTATAAAAAAAATATCTCAAACTTTGAACATCCCACAGAGCACCATTAAATCCATAATTTAAAAAATTGAAAGAATATGGCACCACAACAAACCTGCCAAGGGAGGGCCACCCACCAAATTTCACAGACCAGGCAAGGAGGGCATTAATCAGAGAGGCAACAAAGAGGCCAAAGATAACCCTGAAGGAGCTGCAAAGTTCCACAGCGGAGATTGGAGTATCTGTCCATAGGACAACTTTAAGCTGTACACTCCACAGAGTTTGGCTTTACGGAAGAGTGGCCAGAAAAAAGACATTGCTTGAAGAAAAAAATAAGCAAACACGTTTGGTGTTCGCCAGAAGACATGTGGCAAACTCCCAAAACATATGGAAGAAGCTACTCTGGTCAGATGAGACAAAAATGTAGAGTTTTGACCATCAAGGAAAACACTATGTCTGGCGTAAACCCAACACCTCTCATCACCCCGAGAACCCCATCCCCACAGTGAAGCATGGTGGTGGCAGCATCATGCTGTGGGGAAGTTTTTCCTCGGCAGAGAATGGGAAACTGCTCAGAATTTAAGGAATGATGCATGGCGCTAAATACAGGGAAATTCTTGAGGGAAACCTGTTTCTGTCTTTCAGAGATTTGAGACTGGGACAAAGGTTTACCTTCCAGCAGGACAATGACCCTAAGCGTACTGCTAAAGCAACCCTCGAGTGGTTTAAGGGGAAACATTTAAATGTCTTGGAATGGCCTAGTCAAAGCCCAGACCTCAATCCAATTGAGAATCTGTGGTATTACTTAAAGATTGCCGTACACCAGCGGAACCCATCCAACTTGAAGGAGCTGGAGCAGTTTTGCCTTGAAGAATGGGCAACAATCCCAGTGTCTAGATGTGCCAAGCTTATAGAGACATACCCCAAGAGACTTGCAGCTGTAATTGCTGCAAAAGGTGGTTCTACAAAGTATTGACTTTGAGGGGGAGTGGGGGTGAATAGTTATGTACGCTCAAGTTTTCAGTTTTTATATCTTGTTTGCTTCACAATAAAAAATATTTTGTATCTTCAAAGTGGTAGGCATGTTGTGTAAATCAAATGATACAAACCCTCCAAAAATCAATTTTAATTCCAGGTTGTAAGGCAACAAAATAGGAAAAATACCAAGAGGGCATATATATATACAGTTGAAGTCGGAGGTTTACATATACTTAGGATGGAGTCATTAAAACTCGTTTTTCAACCACTCCACACATTTCTTGTTAACAAACTATAGTTTTCGCAAGTCGGTTAGGACATCTACTTTGTGCATGACACAAGTAATTTTTCCAACAATTATTTACAGACAGATTATTTCACTTATAATTGTCATGCCCTGACCTTAGAGATCCTTATGATTCTCTATGTTTGCTTTGGTCAGGGGGTGACTCAGGTGGGAAAGTCTATGTTTTCTATTTCTTGGTTTTTGGCCGAGTGTGGTTCCCAATCAGAGGCAGCTGTCTATTGTTGTCTCTGATTGGGGATTACATATAAGTTGTCATTATCCTTTTGGGTTTTGTGGGATCTTATTTTCTGTTTAGTGTCTGTGCCTGACAGAACTGTTCGCTTTCGTTTTGTTGCTGTAGTTATTTTGTTTTAGTGTTTCTTGAATAAACTAATCATCAACACTTACCACTCTGCATCTTGGTCTACTTCTACCACTAATGTGCGTTCGTTGCCGGCTCCCCGCATTTGCCGGGCTAGAGTGGGCATTCAGCCAGGACGGGTTGTGCCAGCTCTATGCTCCAGACCTCCAGTGCGCCTCCACGGTCCAGTATATCCTGTGCCTGCTCCACGCACCTGGCCTCCAGTGCGTCTCTCCAGCCTGGTACGCCCTGTGCCTGATCCACACACCCGGCCTCCAGTGCGTCTCTCCAGCCTGGTACGTCCTGTGCCTGCTCCACGCACGCGGCCTCCAGTGCATCTCTCCAGCCTGGTACGCCCTGTGCCTGTTCTACACATCCGGCCTCCAGTGCGCCTCTCCAGCCTGGTACGCCCTGTGCCTGCTCCACGCACCCAGTCTCCAGTGCGTCTCCCCAGCCTGTTACGCCCTGTGCCGGCTCCACGCACCAAGCCTCCAGTGATGATCCATTGGGCGAAGCCTGCAGTGATGATCCATGGCCCGGAGCCTGCAGTGATGATCCATGGCACGAAGCCTCCAGTGGTGATCCATGGCCCGAAGCCTCCAGTGGAGATCCATGGCCCTAAGCCTCCAGCAACGGTCCCCAGTCCGGAGCCTCCAGCGACGGTCCCCAGTCCGGAGTCTCCAGCGACGGTCCCCAGTCCGGAGTCTCCAGCGACGGTCCCCAGTCCGGAGTCTCCAGCGACGGTCCCCAGTCCGGAGTCTCCAGCGACGGTCCCCAGTCCGGAGTCTCCAGCGAGGGTCTCCAGTCCGGCGCTTAGAGGGGGGGGGGTTCCTAGCCTGGAGTCCCCGACGACGATCTACGGTCCGGAGGTCCCGGCGACGATTCCTGCACCAGAGGCGCCACCGAAGTGGGGGGAGCCTCAAGCGGAGCGGGGTCTGTGTCCCGCACCGGAGCCTCCACCGAGAGTAGATGCCCACCCGGACCCTCCCCTATAGGTTCAGGTTTGCGGCCGGAGTCTGCACCTTTGGGCGGGGTACTGTCACGCCCTGACCTTAGAGATCCTTATGATTCTCTATGTTTGGTTAGGTCAGGGGGTGACTCGGGTGGGAAAGTCTATGTTTTCTATTTCTTTGTTTTTGGCCAAGTGTGGTTCCCAATCAGAGGCAGCTGTCCATCGTTGTCTCTGATTGGGGATCATATATAAGTTGTCATTATCCTTTTGGATTTTGTGGGATCTTATTTTCTGTTTAGTGTCTGTGCCTGACAGAACTGTTCTCTTTCATTTTGTTGCTGTATTTATTTTGTTTTAATGTTTCTTGAATAAACGAATCATGAACACTTACCACGCTGCGTCTTGGTCTACTTCTACCACCAACGAGAGCCATTACAATAATTCACAGTATCACAATTCCAGTGGGTCAGAAGTTTACATACACTAAGTTGACTGTGCCTTTAAACAGCTTTGAAAATTCCAGAAAATTATGTCATGGCTTTAGAAGCTTCTGATGGGCTAATTGACATCATTTGAGTCAATTGGAGGTGTACCTGTGTATGTATTTCAAGGCCTACCTTCAAACTCAGTGCCTCTTTGCTTGACATCATGGGCAAATCAAAATAAATCAGCCAAGACCTCAGAAAAAAACTGTAAACCTCCACAAGTCTGTTTCATCCTTGGGAGCAATTTCCAAACACCTGAAGGTACCACATTAATCTGTACAAACAATAGTACGCAAGTATAAACACCATTAAACCATGCAGCCGTCATACCGCTCAGGAAGGAGACACGTTCTGTCTTTTAGAGATGAATGTACTTTGGTGCGAAAAGTGCAAATCAATCCCAGAATATCAGAAAAGGACCTTGTGAAGATGCTGGAGGAAACAGATACAAAATATCTATATCCACAGTAAAATGAGTCCTATATCGACATAACCTGAAAGGCCGCTCAGCAAGGAAGAAGCCAGTGTTCCAAAACTGCCATAAAAAAGCCAGACTACTGTTTGCAACTGCACATGGGTACAAAGATTGTACTTTTTGGAGAAATGTCCTCTGGTCTGATGAAATAAAAATAGAACTGTTTGGCCATAATGACCATCTTTATGTTTGGTGGATAAAGGGGGAGGCTTGCAAGCCGAAGATCACCATCCCAACCGTGAAGCACGGGGGTGGCAGTATCATGTTGTGGGGGTGCTTTGCTGCAGGAGGGACTGGTGCATTTCACAAAATAGATGGCATCATGACGTAGGAAAATTATGTGGATATATTGAAGCAACATCTCAAGACATCAGTCAGGAAATTAAAGCTTGATCGCAAATGGGTCTTCCAAATGGACAATGACCCCAAGCATACTTCCAAAGTTGTGGAAAAAATGGCTTACAGACAACAAAGTCAAGGTATTGGAGTGGCCATCACAACGCCCTGACCTCAATCCCATAGAAAATGTGTGGGCAGAACTGAAAAAGTGTGTGCGAGCAAGGAGGCCTACAGACCTGACTCAGTTACACCAGCTCTGTCAGGAGGAATGGGCCAAAATTCACCCAACTTATTGTGGGAAGCTTGTGGAAGGCAATGCTACCAAATACTAATTGAGTGTATGTAAACTTCTGACCCACTGGGAATGTGAAATAAATCATTCTCTCTACTATTATTCTGACATTTCATATTTGGCTAAGGTGTATGTTAACTTCCGACTTCAACTCTCTCTCTCTCTCTCTCTCTCTCTCTCTCTCTCTCTCTCTCTCTCTCTCAACAGTAATTCATTAGTGGTTTTGTCTGTGGATGATGATTGTAATAGAAGGAGCTGTAAAACTCCAGAGTTAGCCCAGGGAGCGGGGGAGCTGGGGGAGTGAGGGGCCCTGTGGGCCACAGAGTCAACCTGGGGGGGATGAGGAGGAGAAGGGGAGCCCATATTACTAGGACCGACCCCTAGAGAGGGTTAGGGAGGGGGTACTACACACACACACACACACACACACACACACACACACACACACACACACACACACAGTCTCTATGGGTCTCTGTGGGTCTTTGTCTCTGGGCCCCAACACACCCTAACCTCTCCTCCCTTTCCTTTACAGTACCTCCCATTCTTCTCCTACACCAACTCCTCCTCCTTCTAACACAACACAGAAGGGAAATTGAATAGTGTGGATGTGTGTTTACCATGTTAATGAGCCCCCATGTGCCTTACACCATTTTAACTCTTGCTAATCATCAGGTGAAATCCAGTTTGTGTTATAGTCCACAGAGGGATACCAACCATGAGGAATGAATGAGCTATAACAAGAAGTTGTGCATAATGTCTATGGTTCCTGTGGTGCCAGCCCTCCCTCTAACACCATCTGATCTGATCCTTCCTTCACCAAACTGACAATTGTCCTACTTCCTCATCTTCTCCTCCCTTTGTACCGGATGCCTTTCTTTCTAAGCAACACCTGCAACACCAATACAACACATTCACAAGCACGTTCATCAAAAAGAAAAACACATTTAGACAGATACTCTACTTCACAGATAAGACATCAAAGTAAATATACCTCCAATAAACTCAACAATGTCATTGCACTCTACAGTATATTGACTCACATATGGGGTCCTGACTTCTATATATGTAGCTATCTTCTGTAGCAGGCCTAGACACAGACACAGACCCCGACCTAGGCCCAGACTCAGACCCAGGCCCAGACACAGACTGGGCCATTATAAGCTACATGTCACAGGGGTCGTAAAATGGAGACCAAGACGCAGCGTGGATAGTGCTCATTTTCAGACTTTTTAATGAGCACACTTGACAAAATAACAAACGACCAACACAGTCCCATCAGGTACACTAGACTAGAACGGAAAACAACTACCCACAACTCCAAAGGAAAAACCGGCTGCCTAAGTATGGCTTCCAATCAGAGACAAGGAAAGACACCTGCCTCTGATTGGAAACCATACCTGGCCGAACATGAAAACCAACACGTAGAAAATGATAACTAGAACAAACCCACATAGAAACAGAAAACCCAAAATACCTACAAAACAAACCCCCCTGCCACGCTCTGACCACTCTACTATGGCAAATGACCTCTTTCACTGGTCAGGACGTGACAGTACCCCCCACCCGAAGGTGCAGACCCTGACTGCACACCAAACCAAAACCCCACAAAAACAACCCTAAACAGAAAGGGAGGGAAGGGAGGGTGGCCACCGTCCGTGACGGCTCTTGTGCTACACCCAGACCCTCCGCCAATCCTCCAGCTATGGAGGTGGCTCCGGCTCCGGGCGTAGCCCCCGTTCTGCCCGCAGATCCCTCTGCTTCTGAAACCCTGACCCGTGGATCATTACCAGAGGTTCTGCACTGCCGACCACCACTGAAGGCTCTGGGTTGCAGACCACCGCTGAAGGCTCTGGGCTGCAGACCACCGCTGAAGGCTCTGGGTTGCAGACCACCGCTGAAGGCTCTGAGTTGCAGACCACCGCTGCAGGCTCTGGGCTGCAGACCACCGCTGAAGGCTCCAGACTGAGAGGCGTCGCCGGAGGCTCCGGACTGGGAGGCATCGCCGGAGGCTCCGGGCTGAGGAGCGTCGCAGGAGGCTCCGGGCTGAGGTGCGTCGCCGGAGACTCCGGGCTGAGGAGCGTCGCTGGAGGCTCAGGGCTGAGGAGCATCGCTGGAGGCTTCGTGCCATGGATCATCCCTACAGGTTCCGGGCCATGGATCATCACTGGAGGCTTGTGCCATGGATTATCACTACAGGCTCCGGGCCATGGATCATCACTGGAGGCTTCGTGCCATGGATTATCACTGGAGGCTTCGGACCATTGATCATCACTGGAGGCTTCCTACGGGGAGCTGGAACCAGTCTCACCAGACTGGGGAGACGCACTGAGGACCCCGTGCTCAAAGCAGGCACCGGCCGTACTAGGCTATGGAGGCGTACTGGAGGAAGAGTGCGAGGAGCAGGCACAGGACGTACTGGGCTATGGTGGCGCACTGGCGGGAGAGTGCGCAGAGCAGGCACAGGACGTACTGGGCTATGGTGGCGCACTGGAGGGAGAGTGCGCGGAGCAGGCACAGGGTACACTGGGCCTTGGAGACAACCCGTCCTGGCTCGATGTTGATTATAGCCCGGCAAAGGCGGAGCGCTGGTACAGGATGAACTGGGCCGTGCTGGTGAATGAGGGGTATCGTGCATAGAGCAGGTGCAGGCCAAAGAGACGCACTGGAGACCAGATACGTTGAACCGGTGCACTTCTCCCTGGCTGGTGGCCAACTCTAGCCTGGCTACGGTGAGGAGCTTGCACCGAGTGCACCGGGCTGTGAGTGCACTTGGGCGACACCGTGCGCACCACCGCATAACACGGTGCTTCTACCGTCACTCGCTCCCCACGGTAAGCACGGGGAGTTGGCCCAGGTCTTAACCTCGCCTTCGCCAATCTACCCGTGTGCCCCCACAAAAACCCTTTTTGCTGCTGCCTCTCGGCCTCCAGTTGCTTGCTTAACCGTTCCTCCCAGTATCGCCGTTCCGCCTTCGCTGCCTCTATCTCCTCCGGTGGGCGGTGATATTCTCCCGGCCTTGTCCAAGGTCCTGCCCCATCTAAGATCTTCTCCCAGGTCCACTCCTCTGAACCATACTGCTTGGTCCTGCTTTTCCTCCTGGAGAATGCACGCTGTTTGGTCCGTTGGTGGTGGGTAGTTCTGTCACAGGGGTCGTAAAATGGAGACCAAGACGCAGCGTGGATAGTGCTCATTTTCAGACTTTTTAATGAGCACACTTGACACAATAACAAATGACCAACACATTCCCGTCAGGTACACTAGACTAGAACGGAAAACAACTACCCACAACACCAAAGAAAAAACAGGCTGCCTAAGTATGGCTTCAAATCAGAGACAGGTGTCTATTGTTGTCTCTGATTGGAAGCCATACTTAGGCAGCCTTTTTCCACCTGTGTTTGTGGGATCTTTATTTTGTACTGCTCGTATTTAGCCTGCAAGACGTGACGGTCGTTTGTATTTGTTTATTATTTTGTTTAAGTGTTCCGATTTAAAATAAAGATGAACACTCACCACGCTGCACCTTGGTCTAATCCTTTGGACGATCGTTACACTACAAAGCCCAGTGACCTTGTCAAAATCCCCACTCTGTGACAAAGCCAGGCCCAGCATGAGGGAGATTTAGACCTAAACAGTATGTGACTCTCCAGTCCTTTGACAATGGCTGTTTACCTACGGGGTCAGAGGGCAGAAGGCAATGACAGGTGGAGATTTCTAGAAATGAGAGATGGTGGAGTAAAAAAAAAAACATGCAGACAATGCAAGGGACAGAGCGAGAGAGAGAGTGAAGAGGGGAGAAAGGGAAAGAAAGAAGGAGGGAAATGAGAGCGAGAGACGGAGAGTGAGAGAGACAGAGAGCGAGAGAAAGAAAGAAAGAAAGAAAGAGAGAAAGAAGGAAAGAAAAAGAAAGAAATGGACGTGGGGCAGGGAGTTGAGTGGGTTAAATGCCAGACATGCCATGTCTCAGGACCTCATAAGGACAAGTATTGTGCTGATCCCAAGGTCAAGTTCCCTACACAAGCACCTGTGAGCCAGGGTCAGGAGGGGCCACATGGCGCATGTTAGAGCTTCAACACAATCCAGCCTGTTAGTGAAACACTGTTTGAGGCACGACCTGGGCCTCGCCCAAATAAATCATCCATCTATCTAAAGGAGATAAGAGGAGAAACTGATGCTCATACCCCACACACACACCCTGAACCAGATGCCTGCGATGGGGTTGAGAGGGGCTGGGAGGATGAGCCTGGGGTGAGCCACCGTCTGTCTGGTCAGGTATCAATGTTAGAGAGAACTTAGAACTGCTATGAAATGAGAGGGGAGGTATCAGATGATTGACCGATTACAGCATTGTGTTGTTTTCTGTATGCTATGCAGCCATGGAGCGCAGACATACTGTCTGAAGTGCTCTATACTATATTGTAACATCCCTGAGGCCTTTGGAAAAGAAGATATTAAAAGTGCCACTGGTCCAGCCAGTGGACTGGGATATCTTAGACTACCAACATTTGAATGTGCCATCTACAGAAAGACACTGAATCAACCACGGTAAAGCTCTGTGAGTGTTGGAGGTGCCAGGCAGCCAGGCATCCAGGCAGCAGAAACCGTGAGGCCAGCCAACAAGCCCACCAGGCAGGCAGGGAGGCAGGCAGGGTCCCAGGTGCTGGCCAGGCCTGGTGAATGGAGCTAGCAGGAGATAGCATTACAGCCATCCGTGGTAATCAAAGACCCCATGATTACAATGGTAACCCAGGGATCTACTGTTATCTGGGGAGGCAAGCCTTCAATAAGGGAGCTGGACAGACAGACAACCCGTGTCTGAGACAATGAAATAACCTCCCTCCTGTCCTCCACAGTGACGAAAACAGCCCCGAAGCCAGACAGTCAGACAGACAGAGACAGTGTAGTGAGTCAGGGTACTGGTCACCTCCACACACTGACCATCCAACCGCTGACCACCACGCCACCTAAACCATTATTGTCATCTGAACTTAATACACCGCTCTCAGACACAGAAGGCTCTCAGCCAATTACAGGGCGGAATTAGCAGTGGGCTGGCGCATGTGTCATATGAGACAGCCAATTAAAATCACTTATGGATAGGGTAATATCCAGCGCTTTAGGCCAGAACAAAAGGGCTTTGGGGGGATTATCCCTGGCGTAACCTGATCTCATTCTCTCTTCAACACACTGATCCCAGAGCAGCGGCTGCAGGCTGGAGAGTCTGCTATAGAGGCCCTGTATGAACTGCAGGCTGGCTCCACAGACAGGGTTAATGAGTACAGGGCTACAGGATACATGGCATACTAAAAAAACTGACCCAGACAGACATAGATAAGACAGAGAAGCCACTGAAACACACACACACACACACAGAGAGAGAGAGAGAATCTCATAGACAGGCATTCCACCAGCCAATGACCTGCCAAGGCCTCTCAGAAATCACATAGCATTCCTTGAATACTGAACACAAGTGCTTTTCTTCTCATGGACTATTATAACACATAACACATGGAGATGTATAGAGAAAGTATAGAAATAGATCCATAATGATTAACAGTACCCAGGGTTAGCCATCCAGACCAAACCATTGAGGTGTCAGATGGACACATGTCAAACATCTATTTGTCTTTCAGACAACATCCAGAAAGTTAGAAATATGGTCTGACTTATTTTACTGAGGCCTGTTGGTTTAACTCTATCTGTTTCAGCCCATCAAACTAATCCTCCACTGAATCATCTTCAAACAGGAACTCTTTAAAATACTTTTACGCTCCGGTCCACCAATAGAGCCAACATCCCAATCTGAATGACTGGATGGTTAAGTATTGATAATACTGGTGAGATCACTGGTGACTTTATAATCATAGCAGGGATCTATCTCTCTCTCTCTCTCTCGCTCTCTCTCTCTCTCTCTCTCTCTCTCTCTCTCTCTCTCTCTCTCTCTCTCTCTCTCTCTTTCCCAATGACCATGGAGTTCAACACGGCCAGCCAAAACCAGCATGTACTACCGGCCAGGGCTCCAACTCTGAGCCTGCTAACTAGCTAGAAGCTAGCGCTAGCCATCCTCAGCTGCTTGAGTGACATGCTAGGTCTGGATGCTCCCACATTAATTCTACCCCATGCATATTTTCAAGGAACACCTCCCTCCGCAGAAAACCATAGAAAGGCAACTTAAAAAAACAAATCGACATGTCAGTGTGGGCTAAGTTTAAACTGGCACCGTGAAGTGTACTTTGCTGTAGCCTGCACTGTTTGGTTGGTTTCTCTAAAGATTGGATTCCAACATCCACAAACAATAGACAGGGTTTTAGGGAGGTGTTGCTGATCTTCTGCTACATCTAACGTGTCTGGAACACCAGTGGGATTGTGGAGAACAGCGTTGTCAGGTTGTCGTGGTGTGGTGGGAATAGTCCACAGTCCACGCATCTCCCCCTAGCCTCTACCACCACCACGATGACATGTTTTTACAGGGTCAGGATGGGAAAAGAAAAGAAAGAGCACAAAAGATGGGGTAGAAAGAGAAAACATCCGAAAAATAAAGGATAAGAGCTTGAGAACAGACCTTGACTGATATAAGAGCAGGAAGCACCAGCACCAGTGACGATACAAAAGTGGTCAGATGAAGCAGATGCTAAACTACAGGACTGTTTTACTAGCACAGACTGGAATATGTTCCGGTATTCTACCAATGGCATTGAGGAGTACACCACATCAGTTACTGGCTTTATCAATAAGTGGGTTGAGTACGTCATCCCCACAGTGACTGTAAGTACATACCCCAACCAGAAGCCATGGATTACAGGCAACATTCGCACTGAGCTAAAGGCTAGAGCTGCCTCTTTCAAGGAGCGGGACTCTAACCCGGAAGCTTATAAGAAATCCCGCTATGCCCTCCGACGAACCATCAAACAGGCAAAGCGTCAATACAGGATTAAGATCGAATCATACTACACCGGCTCTGACGCTCGTCAGATGTGGCAGGGCTTGCAAACTATTACAGACTACAAAGGGAAGCACAGCCAAGAGCTGCCCAGTGACACGAGCCTACCAGACAAGCTAAATAACCTTTATGCTCGCTTCGAGGCAAGTAACACTGAAACATGCATGAGAGAATCAGCTGTTCTGGACGACTGTGTGATCACACTCTCCGCAGCCGATGTGAGTAAGACCTTTAAACAGGTCAACATTCACAAGGCTGCGGGGCCAGACGGATTACCAGGACATGTACTCCGAGCATGCACTGACCAACTGGCAAGTGTCTTCACTGGCATTTTCAACCTCTCCCTGTCCGAGTCTGTAATACCAACATGTTTCAAGCAGACCACCATAATCCGTGTGCCCAAGAACACTAAGGTAACCTGCCTAAATGACTACCGACCCGTAGCACTCATGTCTGTAGCCATGAAGTGCTTTGAAAGGCTGGTCATGGCTCACATCAACACCATTATCCCAGAAACCCTAGACCCACTCCAATTTGCATACCACACCAATAGATCCACAGATGATGCAATCTCTATTGCACTCTACACTGCCCTTTCCCACCTGGACAAAAGGAACACCTATGTGAGAATGCTATTCATTGACTACAGCTCAGCGTTCAACACCATAGTGCCCTCTAAGCTCATCACTAAGCTAAGGACCCTGGGACTAAACACCTCCCTCTGCAACTGGATCCTGGACTTCCTGACAGGCCACCCCCAGGTGGTAAGGGTAGGTATCAACACATCCGCCAAGCAGATCCTCAACACGGGGGCCCCTCACTGCCTGGTATGGCTTCTAAACAGCTTCTACCCCCAAGCCATAAGACTCCTGAACAGCTAATCAAATGGCTATCCAGACTATTTGTATTGCCCCCCCCTCCCTACGCTGCTGCTACTCTCTGTTATTTTCTATGCATAGCCACTTAAATAACTCTACCTACATGTACATAATTACCTCAATTACCTTGACACCGGTGACCCCACACATTGACCCATTGACACATTGACTCTGTACTGGTAACCCCTGTATATAGCCACACTATTGTTATTTACTGCTGCTCTTTAATTATTTGTTATTCTTATCTCTTACTTTTTTAGGGATTTTCTTAAAATTGCATTGTCGGTTAAGGGCTTGTAAGTAAGCATTTAACTGTAAGGTTAAAAGCATTTAACTGTAAGGTTAATACCTGTTGTATTTGGCTCACGTGACAAATACAATTTGATTTGATTTGATGGGAACAGTTCTGTCAGTTCAAATGAAGAGACTTTGGAGACATATCAGGTAAACCAAGAATTGAAGTTACATTTAAGTTGGTTAAGTATTTAGAGGAATACAGATGCTTGCCTTTAAGTCTGTAAATTAAGGCACAAGCTAAGCCTTATTATCCCTTATAAGAATGCCCAATTTCGGCAATCCCTGAACTGAATCAGTTTCTGGTATCATCAATTATGGATTCTGCCCAATACCCTGCCACGATATCTAGCACTACAAAACCCCGGTATTTGTCCTGAAATGGAAAGCCCAGAAGTAACAAATCACTGTACAAAAGAAATGATTGAACAAAGCAATCTGACCTTTTATATAATTAAGCTGAAACATTAACATCCCTTTCTCTCTCTCCCTTTTCTCTTTCTCCCCTGTCAGAATAACTGGTTTGCCAGTCAGTCCATCCAACGAGCCGAGCATTGGCACTCTGTGGCAGCTTCATCTGTGATTTCAGCCCAGCAGCTCTGAGGGGCCAAGTTGGCTGAGGCCCATCTGGATCAGGTCTGCTCCACTCCACTCAGCCTCAAAGCAACAGTGGTGATTACCCCGATGCTGCAGGACTGAACAATGGTCATGGTGGTGTGGTTATAAATATAAGCCCCTGATCGTTCGTCTTCATAAACAGAGGTTTGGAGGTAGTGTGGGAATCCGACCGGCAGGCAGAAAGGCTGCTGGCCTCAGGTCAGCGTCGGCCATGTTGCTTCAGCAGCTGGTGACGTCCCTCTGGAGGAGGAAGACTGGGCAGAAAACCAAAAGAGAGGAGGAGAGGAATAAAGAGGGATGGCTGGCAGAGAGAGAAATGGAGGAGATAGAGGCTGTATACTGTAGTTCTGGGCCAAAGGGCACTGGTTCACTTGGACTGGGAAATTGTGGTGTGCTGGTAGAGGCCAAGGCTTCTCCATGACAACCCCAGACTGAAGAAATATTACAGGAGGGAAGGATGTCAGCTAGCGGTATGATTTTTCCCAAAGAGAATGTAGTGACAAAGGATTGTCATCAAATAAATATTTTCCATAGCAATACTGCCCAACCACACAGTCACATTAATGGTGTTATTATCCACCAGGTCAAAAGTCTCCATTAGGTTGTGCCACATTCCGACAACACGACTATATATGGGCTTGTGAACAACAAGCATGGCAGTGATTGGCATCTGTGAGGGAGTACACGGTTGGCCAGCCCATGCTTGGAACATTGGGATCCTCCAGTGGTCTGCCCTGGCCAGGCTGTCCACTAATCCTACCCTGGAAAAGCCCCCTTCTGCCCAGCCTGCACAGCTCAGTGTGCCCACCCTGCGCCGCGGAGCCATATTACCATCAGGGGTTAGGCTTCTAATGCTGCCAGCTGTGTACGGCTGCCCCAGACACAGCCACGTCAGTCCCAGCCGGGGAAGGGAGGGAGGGCTGGGGGCGTTATCCCCAGGAGGTCAGCGAGGCTGGAGTGCCCTCTTGTGTCGAGGGGTGTAAATCTTTCATCTGTCCTGCAGTACAGTACAGATAAAGACAGAAATAGAGCGACTGTAAACAGAGTAATTCAGCAGGCCGTATAGCACACAGAGACATAGATATACTGAACAGAGCAGGGCAGCAGTACAGTATAGCAGAGAGTTAGAGATATACTGAACAGAGCAGGGCAGCAGTACAACAGAGAGATAGAGATTTACTGAACAGAGCAGGGCAGCAGCAGTACAGCAGAGAGATAGAGATATACTGAACAGAGCAGGGCAGCAGTACAACAGAGAGATAGAGATATACTGAACAGAGCAGGGCAGCAGTACAGTACAGCAGAGAGATAGAGATATACTGAACAGAGCAGAGCAGCCGTACAACAGAGAGATAGAGATATACTGAACAGAGCAGGGCAGCAGCACAGTACAGCAGAGAGATAGAGATATACTGAACAGAGCAGGGCAGCATTACAGTACAGCTTAGAGATAGAGATATACTGAACAGAGCAGGGCAGGGAAGCAGTACAGCAGAGAAATAGAGATATACTGAACAGAGCAGGGCAGCAGTACAGAACAGCAGAGAGATAGAGATATACTGAACAGAGCAGGGCAGGGCAGCAGTACAGCAGAGAGATAGAGCTATACTGAACAGAGCAGGGCAGCAGTACAGCAGAGAGATAGAGATATACTGAACAGAGCAGGGCAGCAGTACACTACAGTAGAGAGACAGAGATATACTGAACAGAGCAGGGCAGCAGTACAGCAGAGAGATAGAGATATACCGAACAGAGCAGGGCAGCAGTACACTACAGTAGAGAGATAGAGATATACTGAACAGAGCAGGGCAGCAGTACAGCAGAGAGATAGAGCTATATTGAACAGAGCAGGGCAGCAGTACAGTACAGCAGAGAGATAGAGCTATACTGAACAGAGCAGGGCAGCAGTACAGTACAGCAGAGAGATAGAGATATACTGAACAGAGCAGGGCAGCAGTGCAGTACAGTAGAGAGATAGAGATATACTGAACAGAGCAGGGCAGCAGTACAGTAGAGAGATAGAGACATACTGAACAGAGCAGGGCAGCAGTACAGTACAGCAGAGAGACACAGATATACTAAACAGAGCAGGGCAGCAGTACAGTACAGTAGAGAGATAGAGATATACTGAACAGAGCAGGGCAGCAGTACAGTACAGCAGAGAGATAGAGATATACTGAACAGAGCAGGGCAGCAGTACACTACAGTAGAGAGATAGAGATATACTGAACAGAGCAGGGCAGCAGTACAGCAGAGAGATAGAGATATACTGAACAGAGCAGGGCAGCAGTACAGTACAGCAGAGAGACACAGATATACTGAACAGAGCAGGGCAGCAGTACAGTACAGTAGAGAGATAGAGATATACTGAACAGAGCAGGGCAGCAGTACAGTACAGCAGAGAGATAGAGATATACTGAACAGAGCAGGGCAGCAGTACACTACAGTAGAGAGATAGAGATATACTGAACAGAGCAGGGCAGCAGTACAGCAGAGAGAGAGATATACTGAACAGAGCAGGGCAGCAGTACAGTACAGCAGAGAGATAGAGATATACTGAACAGAGCAGGGCAGCAGTACAGTACAGCAGAGAGATAGAGCTATTCTGAACAGAGCAGGGCAGCAGTACAGTACAGCAGAAAGATAGAGATATACTGAACAGAGCAGGGCAGCAGTGCAGTACAGTAGAGAGATAGAGATATACTGAACAGAGCAGGGCAGCAATACTGTACAGCAGAGAGATAGAGCTATATTGAACAGAGCAGGGCAGCAGTACAGTACAGCAGAGAGATAGAGCTATACTGAACAGAGCAGGGCAGCAGTACAGTACAGCAGAGAGATAGAGATATACTGAACAGAGCAGGGCAGCAGTACACTACAGTAGAGAGATAGAGATATACTGAACAGAGCAGGGCAGCAGTACAGCAGAGAGAGAGATATACTGAACAGAGCAGGGCAGCAGTACAGTACAGCGGAGAGATAGAGATATACTGAACAGAGCAGGGCAGCAGTACAGTACAGCAGAGAGATAGAGCTATTCTAAACAGAGCACGGCAGCAGTACAGTACAGCAGAAAGATAGAGATATACTGAACAGAGCAGAGCAGCAGTCCTACAGAGAGATACATATATACTGAACAGAGCAGGGCATCAATGCAGTACAGCAGAGAGATAGAGCTATATTGAACAGAGCAGGGCAGCAGTACAGTACAGCAGAGAGATAGAGCTATACTGAACAGAGCAGGGCAGCAGTATAGTACAGCAGAGAGATAGAGATATACTGAACAGAGCAGGGCAGCAGTACAGTACAGCAGAGAAACACAGATATACTGAACAGAGCAGGGCAGCAGTACAGTACAGTATAGAGATAGAGATATACTGAACAGAGCAGGGCAGCAGTACAGCAGAGAGATAGAGATATACTGAACAGAGCAGGGCAGCAGTACAGTACAGCAGAGAGACACAGATATACTGAACAGAGCAGGGCAGCAGTACAGTACAGTAGAGAGATAGAGATATACTGAACAGAGCAGGGCAGCAGTACAGTACAGCAGAGAGATAGAGATATACTGAACAGAGCAGGGCAGCAGTACACTACAGTAGAGAGATAGAGATATACTGAACAGAGCAGGGCAGCAGTACAGCAGAGAGAGAGATATACTGAACAGAGCAGGGCAGCAGTACAGTACAGCAGAGAGATAGAGATATACTGAACAGAGCAGGGCAGCAGTACAGTACAGCAGAGAGATAGAGCTATACTGAACAGAGCAGGGCCGCAGTATAGTACAGCAGAGAGATAGAGATATACTGAACAGAGCAGGGCAGCAGTACAGTACAGCAGAGAAACACAGATATACTGAACAGAGCAGGGCAGCAGTACAGTACAGTATAGAGATAGAGATATACTGAACAGAGCAGGGCAGCAGTACACTACAGTAGAGAGATAGAGATATACTGAACAGAGCAGGGCAGCAGTACAGCAGAGAGATAGAGATATACTGAACAGAGCAGGGCAGCAGTACAGAACAGCAGATAGATAGATCTATACTGAACAGAGCAGAGCAGAGCAGCAGTACAGTACAGCAGAGAGATAGAGCTATACTGAACAGAACAGGGCAGCAGTACACTACAGTAGAGAGATAGAGATATACTGAACAGAGCAGGGCAGCAGTACAGTACAGTAGAGAGATAGAGATATACTGAACAGAGCAGGGCAGCAGTACAGTACAGCAGAGAGACATAGATATACTGAACAGAGCAGGGCAGCAGTACAACAGAGAGATAGAGATATACTGAACAGAGCAGAGCAGCAGTACAGTACAGCAGAGAGATAGAGCTATATTGAACAGAGCAGGGCAGCAGTACAGTACAGCAGAGAGATAGAGATATACTGAACAGAGCAGGGCAGCAGTACAGTACAGCAGAGAGATAGAGATATACTGAACAGAGCAGGGCAGCAGTACAGCAGAGAGATAGAGATATACTGAACAGAGCAGGGCAGCAGTACAGTACAGCAGAGAGATAGAGATATACTGAACAGAGCAGGGCAGCAGTACAGTACAGCAGAGAGATAGAGATATGCTGAACAGAGCAGGGCAGCAGTACAGTACAGCAGAGAGATAGAGCTATACTGAACAGAGCAGGGCAGCAGTACAGTACAGTAGAGAGATAGAGATATACTGAACAGAGCAGGGCAGCAGTACAGTACAACAGAGAGATAGAGATATACTGAACAGAGCACGGCAGCAGTACAGTACCGCAGAGAGATAGAGATATACTGAACAGAGCAGGGCAGCAGTACAGTACAGCAGAGAGATAGAGATATACTGAACAGAGCAGGGCAGCAGTACAGTACAGCAGAGAGATAGAGATATACTGAACAGAGCAGGGCAGCAGTACAGTACAGCAGAGAGATAGAGATATACTGAACAGAGCAGGGCAGCAGTACAGTACAGCAGAGAGATAGAGATATACTGAACAGAGCAGGGCAGCAGTACAGTACAGCAGAGAGATAGAGATATCCTGAACAGAGCAGGGCAGCAGTACAGCAGAGAGATAGAGATATACTGAATAGAGCACGGCAGCAGTACAGTACAGCAGAGAGATAGAGATATACTGAACAGAGCAGGGCAGCATTACAGTACAGCTTAGAGATAGAGATATACTGAACAGAGCAGGGCAGGGAAGCAGTACAGCAGAGAAATAGAGATATACTGAACAGAGCAGGGCAGCAGTACAGAACAGCAGAGAGATAGAGATATACTGAACAGAGCAGGGCAGGGCAGCAGTACAGCAGAGAGATAGAGCTATACTGAACAGAGCAGGGCAGCAGTACAGCAGAGAGATAGAGATATACTGAACAGAGCAGGGCAGCAGTACACTACAGTAGAGAGACAGAGATATACTGAACAGAGCAGGGCAGCAGTACAGCAGAGAGATAGAGATATACCGAACAGAGCAGGGCAGCAGTACACTACAGTAGAGAGATAGAGATATACTGAACAGAGCAGGGCAGCAGTACAGCAGAGAGATAGAGCTATATTGAACAGAGCAGGGCAGCAGTACAGTACAGCAGAGAGATAGAGCTATACTGAACAGAGCAGGGCAGCAGTACAGTACAGCAGAGAGATAGAGATATACTGAACAGAGCAGGGCAGCAGTGCAGTACAGTAGAGAGATAGAGATATACTGAACAGAGCAGGGCAGCAGTACAGTAGAGAGATAGAGACATACTGAACAGAGCAGGGCAGCAGTACAGTACAGCAGAGAGACACAGATATACTAAACAGAGCAGGGCAGCAGTACAGTACAGTAGAGAGATAGAGATATACTGAACAGAGCAGGGCAGCAGTACAGTACAGCAGAGAGATAGAGATATACTGAACAGAGCAGGGCAGCAGTACACTACAGTAGAGAGATAGAGATATACTGAACAGAGCAGGGCAGCAGTACAGCAGAGAGATAGAGATATACTGAACAGAGCAGGGCAGCAGTACAGTACAGCAGAGAGACACAGATATACTGAACAGAGCAGGGCAGCAGTACAGTACAGTAGAGAGATAGAGATATACTGAACAGAGCAGGGCAGCAGTACAGTACAGCAGAGAGATAGAGATATACTGAACAGAGCAGGGCAGCAGTACACTACAGTAGAGAGATAGAGATATACTGAACAGAGCAGGGCAGCAGTACAGCAGAGAGAGAGATATACTGAACAGAGCAGGGCAGCAGTACAGTACAGCAGAGAGATAGAGATATACTGAACAGAGCAGGGCAGCAGTACAGTACAGCAGAGAGATAGAGCTATTCTGAACAGAGCAGGGCAGCAGTACAGTACAGCAGAAAGATAGAGATATACTGAACAGAGCAGGGCAGCAGTGCAGTACAGTAGAGAGATAGAGATATACTGAACAGAGCAGGGCAGCAATACTGTACAGCAGAGAGATAGAGCTATATTGAACAGAGCAGGGCAGCAGTACAGTACAGCAGAGAGATAGAGCTATACTGAACAGAGCAGGGCAGCAGTACAGTACAGCAGAGAGATAGAGATATACTGAACAGAGCAGGGCAGCAGTACACTACAGTAGAGAGATAGAGATATACTGAACAGAGCAGGGCAGCAGTACAGCAGAGAGAGAGATATACTGAACAGAGCAGGGCAGCAGTACAGTACAGCGGAGAGATAGAGATATACTGAACAGAGCAGGGCAGCAGTACAGTACAGCAGAGAGATAGAGCTATTCTAAACAGAGCACGGCAGCAGTACAGTACAGCAGAAAGATAGAGATATACTGAACAGAGCAGAGCAGCAGTCCTACAGAGAGATACATATATACTGAACAGAGCAGGGCATCAATGCAGTACAGCAGAGAGATAGAGCTATATTGAACAGAGCAGGGCAGCAGTACAGTACAGCAGAGAGATAGAGCTATACTGAACAGAGCAGGGCAGCAGTATAGTACAGCAGAGAGATAGAGATATACTGAACAGAGCAGGGCAGCAGTACAGTACAGCAGAGAAACACAGATATACTGAACAGAGCAGGGCAGCAGTACAGTACAGTATAGAGATAGAGATATACTGAACAGAGCAGGGCAGCAGTACAGCAGAGAGATAGAGATATACTGAACAGAGCAGGGCAGCAGTACAGTACAGCAGAGAGACACAGATATACTGAACAGAGCAGGGCAGCAGTACAGTACAGTAGAGAGATAGAGATATACTGAACAGAGCAGGGCAGCAGTACAGTACAGCAGAGAGATAGAGATATACTGAACAGAGCAGGGCAGCAGTACACTACAGTAGAGAGATAGAGATATACTGAACAGAGCAGGGCAGCAGTACAGCAGAGAGAGAGATATACTGAACAGAGCAGGGCAGCAGTACAGTACAGCAGAGAGATAGAGATATACTGAACAGAGCAGGGCAGCAGTACAGTACAGCAGAGAGATAGAGCTATACTGAACAGAGCAGGGCCGCAGTATAGTACAGCAGAGAGATAGAGATATACTGAACAGAGCAGGGCAGCAGTACAGTACAGCAGAGAAACACAGATATACTGAACAGAGCAGGGCAGCAGTACAGTACAGTATAGAGATAGAGATATACTGAACAGAGCAGGGCAGCAGTACACTACAGTAGAGAGATAGAGATATACTGAACAGAGCAGGGCAGCAGTACAGCAGAGAGATAGAGATATACTGAACAGAGCAGGGCAGCAGTACAGAACAGCAGATAGATAGATCTATACTGAACAGAGCAGAGCAGAGCAGCAGTACAGTACAGCAGAGAGATAGAGCTATACTGAACAGAACAGGGCAGCAGTACACTACAGTAGAGAGATAGAGATATACTGAACAGAGCAGGGCAGCAGTACAGTACAGTAGAGAGATAGAGATATACTGAACAGAGCAGGGCAGCAGTACAGTACAGCAGAGAGACATAGATATACTGAACAGAGCAGGGCAGCAGTACAACAGAGAGATAGAGATATACTGAACAGAGCAGAGCAGCAGTACAGTACAGCAGAGAGATAGAGCTATATTGAACAGAGCAGGGCAGCAGTACAGTACAGCAGAGAGATAGAGATATACTGAACAGAGCAGGGCAGCAGTACAGTACAGCAGAGAGATAGAGATATACTGAACAGAGCAGGGCAGCAGTACAGCAGAGAGATAGAGATATACTGAACAGAGCAGGGCAGCAGTACAGTACAGCAGAGAGATAGAGATATACTGAACAGAGCAGGGCAGCAGTACAGTACAGCAGAGAGATAGAGATATGCTGAACAGAGCAGGGCAGCAGTACAGTACAGCAGAGAGATAGAGCTATACTGAACAGAGCAGGGCAGCAGTACAGTACAGTAGAGAGATAGAGATATACTGAACAGAGCAGGGCAGCAGTACAGTACAACAGAGAGATAGAGATATACTGAACAGAGCACGGCAGCAGTACAGTACCGCAGAGAGATAGAGATATACTGAACAGAGCAGGGCAGCAGTACAGTACAGCAGAGAGATAGAGATATACTGAACAGAGCAGGGCAGCAGTACAGTACAGCAGAGAGATAGAGATATACTGAACAGAGCAGGGCAGCAGTACAGTACAGCAGAGAGATAGAGATATACTGAACAGAGCAGGGCAGCAGTACAGTACAGCAGAGAGATAGAGATATACTGAACAGAGCAGGGCAGCAGTACAGTACAGCAGAGAGATAGAGATATCCTGAACAGAGCAGGGCAGCAGTACAGCAGAGAGATAGAGATATACTGAATAGAGCACGGCAGCAGTACAGTACAGCAGAGAGATAGAGATATACTGAACAGAGCAGGGCAGCAGTACAGTACAGCAGAGAGATAGAGATATACTGAACAGAGCAGGGCAGCAGTACAGTACAGCAGAGAGATAGAGATATACTGAACAGAGCAGGGCAGCAGTACAGTACAGTAGAGAGATAGAGATATACTGAACAGAGCAGGGCAGCAGTACAGTACAACAGAGAGATAGAGATATACTGAACAGAGCAGGGCAGCAGTACAGTACAGCAGAGAGATAGAGCTATACTGAACAGAGCAGGGCAGCAGTACAGTACAGCAGAGAGATAGAGATATACTGAACAGAGCACGGCAGCAGTACAGTACAGCAGAGAGATAGAGATATACTGAACAGAGCAGGGCAGGGCAGCAGTACAGTACAGCAGAGAGATAGAGATATACTGAACAGAGCAGGGCAGCAGTACAGTACAGTAGAGAGATAGAGCTATACTGAACAGAGCAGGGCAGCAGTACAGTACAGCAGAGAGATAGAGATATACTGAACAGAGCAGGGCTGAGCAGAGCTGGCGACACTCAGTACTTTCACACTTAAACAGTCAATTGGCCTCATTGATGTATAAAATATATCCCACAGAGCCATGTGAAACACCATCAGGAAGGCATGGCTGAATTGTTCATGAGCTACTCTCCCTTGGAATGAAGAAGAAGAAGAAGGAATAAGAAGAGGAAGGAAGAAGAAGAAGTAGAAGGAAGAAGAAGAAGAAGAAGAAAAGAGAGATGAAAAAACATTGATTATTAACAAGACTTTACCTGGCCTGGAGTGTGATAATAGCGTGGTGTCTGTGTTTTCTCCCTGCATCCCCTCCTTTCTACTGAAGAGTCTCCATTCCTAGAAGACATTACAGAAAAATGCCTGATGTCAATTAGCATACAGGCAAGGGTAATGGTAATTTAATGCGAGACCTTTTAGGTAGCTTCAATGGGGCCACTTATGCTTTAATGCTCTCACTGAGCAGGTCGGGGATGAGACAAAGAGCAAATGGACAGTAGTGGAGCTCCACGTGCCTCAAATCTACAGTACAGAAGTGTCCAACAAAGCTATCTATGCTAACAACCTCGATACTAATAATCTGAATCTCTGCCTCGATGGTCCCTTGATGCCTATTAGGAGTTTGAATTCCCCACGCTGCCACAGTTAAAGGACCATGACACAACAAACCACCACTTATTATGTGGTCGTAAAGGGTGGGATGGTCAATTTAGTTCAAGTCACACTTAACGGTATTCTATAGAAGTGCACAGCTATACTTATGTTATTCTATAAATGCTATCAAAATGCCTTTAATTATGTGGGTCTGAGCTACTAAGGTCTAGTTACTAGTACTATAGTTTCTCATTATTCCATAAAGAATGTTACATCGTGGTAGTGGTAAGTCACATAATAAATCTGGGTGTACTTTTACATCAGCAATACACTGAGAATTATCTTAAAACCCATCACAGATTTGTAGGGCTTCAACTGAAAAAATATCTGAAATATTAAATATAGAATTGCATAAGCTTACTGTATCCAAATACTTCTGAAGTCTGTATATATATATATATATATATTCAAATGCAGTCCTCATAATTATCCAGAAAGGAAAAAGCAGCAGACGTGTTGATGGGGAGTTATCAATGAAAAATGACATCTTGTTAAGTTAGGAATTCTCTTTGTGTTAGCAAGGTTTCTCTAGTTAATACTACACCTTTCTTCATCTGCCCTGCTGTAATTGGAATGCACAGTGAAAATGTCTGTCTTATTTCAGCCCAGAAAAGAACAATGAAAGAAATGGAAAGCACACCAGGCGATAGGCTTTCTAATCAATGCTGTAACTCAGTGTTCAAAAGTAGGGTTGTACTTTTTAATGAGGACAGAGGGATTTGTAACTCCCAGCTTCTCTACAAAGGAGATTATAGGTCCAATTAAGGAGACTTTCACTTTATCTGTGGAGAGAAACTCATGTCTTTGTTATGGGAGGACTGTTTGTTGTTTCTGTTGTTCTCAGACAAAACTCTTCTAAACATGAGGATGTGTCTACAGTGTTAGACTCCAAGCTACCTCCCATATCTAGGATAGTATATTGTCTGAGAGATGAGGCAAGGGCTACAGTCATTTGGTAGAGGATGTGTGTCTGTGTCAATGAGAGAAAGAGAGAGAGAGAGAGAGAGAGAGAGAGAGAGAGAGAGAAAGAGAGAGAGAGAGAGAAGGGGAGAAAGGGAGAGAGAGAGAGAAAGAGAGATAGAGAGAGAGATGAAGACAAAGGGAGAGGTACAGAGAGAAAGAGGTAGAGAGAGTGAGAGAGAGAGGGAGAGAGAGAGAAAGAGAGAGAGAGAAATGGAGAGAGAGAGAGAGAGAGAGAGAGAGAGAGAGAAAGCGAGAGAGAGAGAAAGAGGTAGAGAGAGAAAGAGGTAGATAGAGAGAGAGAGAGGTAGATAGAGAGAGAAATAAGTGGATAGAGAGAGAGGTAGATAGAGGTAGATAGAGAGAGATGAAGAAAGAGAGAAAAGAGAAGAAGAGAAGAACATCTGTGTGAGCATGCATGTGTGTGTGTGTGTGTGTGTGTGTGTGTGTGTGTGTGTGTGTGTGTGTGTGTGTGTGTGTGTGTGTGTGTGTGTGTGTGTGTGTGTGTACGTGTGTGTGTGTGTGTGTGTGTGTGTGTGTGTGTGTGTGTGTGTGTACGTGTGTGTGTGTGTGTGTGTGCGTATGTGTGTGTGTGTGACCCATCATGTTTCCCCACACAGTGTCATGAAGCAGGCGGCGGTGTAAGAGGTCAGGTCAGACGTGGCAGTGACCTCCCCATCACCGAGGCACCGTGTCACCTTCCGGGCAGGCCAAACAAACAGGGCACACATACACGCACATGCACACACAGACACACACAGACACACACCCTGCACTCTCCGCACACAGACCCCACACCACACACACCACAACACACAAACACACACACACAAACACCTCACACCACACACACTCACACACACACACACACACACACACACTGGCCTCGGGCATGCCGGCTCTGCAGGGTGGCCCTGCCAGGTCACGCTACCCCTATCTCCCTCCCTCCTCCATAGTCTGATTGATGCTGCTCATTATTTTAACCCCAGAAACAGAGGACAATTACAAACACAGAGATGAGGGGATGAGGGGAGAGGTTATTCATCCATGCCCAGAGGACAGAGAGAACTGGGCGAGGGGTAAAAGGAGGAGAGATGAGATGAACTATGTGTCTGTGTTTACAACAGAGGGGTTGTATCCTGTAGCTACACCAGGTCACATATAACTGTCACAACCAGCAACTCCTATCTAATGGATGTGGCTCTGGCCTGTGACTAATGTCACTTGTATAATGTTCTGTCACATGGTAGCTGTGTCGCTACCTCATATTGAAAAAGTAGACTGTTGTATAGTGACACTTCCTGACATTTCCATTCCTTCAACAATAAGACCTGTACCCTTCTGATCCCAAGAGCCAACATTACTCACTAAGAGACACTTCCATTGTGTTCTAGCTAGAAGTTTGAAGAGCCATAGTGTTTCATAATGACATGGTGAAACTGTGTAGCGCAGTGCCCCAAAATTAAACCCTGCCTGTTCTGCAAAACAGGAAAACAGCCCAGTACTATTTGAATGTGCTTTTTATTCTCCCCCTATTTTCTCTGATTGTTTTGGATAATTTAAACAGACTGTGAAGGAATGAGGGGTGTATGTCATCTCAGCTCACTGAACTACCTATATTTACCGCTGAAAGTGAATTCTTTATGAGACTACGAATATCAAAGACAGGAGGATCAAAGTGGATTTAATAAGCCAGCTAGTGTTCTTGGAAAACCTGGACTTTCATCTAGTGCATTTTCCTTGGTTTCTTCAGTTTGGGATTATGCCAACGATCGACACTAAAGGCAAAACATCTGTAGTCACATTGGCATCACGTATTCTTTAATTTGTTAGTCTGTTAAACCTTTGTAGCTGGAAAATGTCCCAGTAGCTAGCAAGTTGCCTCTTCGACTGTCTGTCTCAGTTTTTCTACCCCCCAATGAAATGTGGTTGTCATTTAAAAGGAGTGTCTCCTCTCTTCACATTACACTTCTGTTGGCACGTTTGCTTTGTTTTCCCCAACTCCCTGGGATGTTAATGGAGTCTATGATCTGGAGAGGATAGGAGCAGAGAGGGAGAGAGACACTGCAGGACTGGCAGCCAGTAGTGCACGTCAGGAGTGGACGTCTCACGTCTCCTGCAGACAAACACTAAACACAGGCTGGTTCTGTTTGAAGAAACTGCTACTTTCTCCAGTTGTTATGAGGCTGTTTTAAATGGGACAGTTCACCCTCTGCTTAGCCATGCTGGGGAAGATTTAACACCTAATAGAGCTCTATTAAAACTAGAAATGCCACATGGGGAATGATTACTTTTTGTAATCTCTATCTGAAAAAAGTACACTGCCACTGAGCTGAAACCGATCAAACAAAAAGACTGAGGCAGGAAATTCGTTTTTGTGCTTCATCCATCCATGTTCCCTCCATAATAACTTTAAAAAAAATCCCAACATGCAGCCAAGTGGTAAGAACTGGTTGAAATTAGGGATGCACGATATATCTGTAAACATATCGGAATCGGACAATATTAGCTAAAAATGCTAACATCGGCATCGGCCCGATGTCCAGTTTAACGCCGATGTGCAAAATCGATGTCAAAGCTGACGTGCATACCTATATAACGTAGGTACATGATATAATGACGGCACTTAAAATGTTGTGATACACGTGCAACACAACCTTTCTAACCTAGCCCACAATGTCTGCTGTGTGGATCGAGCAGTCAACAAATCGAGCAGTCATTTGAAAGAGTAAGAAAATTCAAAAGGCAAATCCATTAACGCCAAGATAATGGAATTCATTGCCCTTGACAATCAACCGTTCTCTGTCGTCTGACCGGAGATGGTGTGTACCGGAGATACACAGTAATAGCATCACTGCTATTAGCTTCACGACTGACATTTGGACCAGCGATTTCAGACCCATGAGCATGGTGAGTATGACAGCACAGTGGATCGTCAAGGATTTCGTACTGAGGAAAGTAGTATTGCATGCTCATGAATGTGCTGGTTGTCATATCGCTGCTACCATTTCAATGGCATTTGAGAACATGTTTGAAACTTGGAAACATGAACCCACTAGCTAGCTCCATTCGAATAACTGACTTGAGAAAAAGCTCATCAACTGCGCCTGCAGCAGACGTGATACCCTCTGTCATGGCATTGAAATGCCCACTCAACAAAACTGCAGACAGGCTGTGAACAAGCGATTCGGTGGCATTCTCTCTTTACTGTGTTGCCAACATGCTTGATGCTAGGTACAAGGACCGCTACTTCGATGCAGACAAGAAACAGGGTTTACGTGAAAATGTACATACACAGCTGGACAAGATGAAAACGGACACATTGACAGTGCGCACCGAGGAAGAGAGGCCACGGACAGACAGAGCTAAAACTTAATTGCTTGACATGTATGATGAAATCCTGGTTGAGAATGAAACAACTGAACAAACTAACAACGAAACAGCACCTCAAGTAAGTGAAAGAAATAGGTTTTGATTACGTTTTACTGGTAACAGGGACATACAGTTGAAGTCGGAAGTTTACATACACCTTAGCCAAATACATTTAAACTCAGTTTTTCACAATTCCTCACATTTAATCCTAGTAAAAATTATCTGTCTTAGGTCAGTTAGGATCACCACTTTATTTTAAACATGTGAAATGTCAGAATAATAGTAGAGAGAATGATTTATTTCAGCTTTTCTTTCTTACATCACATTCCCAGTGGGTCAGAAGTTACACTCAATTAGTGTTTGGTAGCATTGCCTTAAAAATTTTGTAACTTGGGTCAAACGTTTCAGGTAGCCTTCCACAAGCTTCCCACAATAAGTTGGGTGAATTTTGGCCCATTCCTCCTGACAGAGCTGGTGTAACTGAGTCAGGTTTGTAGGCCTCCTTGCTCGAACACGCTTTTTCAGTTCTGCCCAAAAATGTTCTATAGGATTGAGGTCAGGGCTTTGTGATGGCTACTCCAATACCTTGACTTTGTTGTCCGTAAGCCATTTTGCCACAACTTTGGAAGTATGCTTGGGGTCATTGTCCATTTGGAAGACCCATTTGCGACCAAGCTTTAACTTCCTGACTGACGTCTTGAGATCCTTGTCCCCATGTGCAGTTGCAAACCGTTGTCTGGCTTTTTTTATGGCGATTTGGAGCAGTGGCTTCTTCCTTGCTGAGCGGCCTTTCAGGTTATGTCGATATAGGACTTTTTTTCACTGTGGATGTAGATACTTTTGTACCTGTTTCCTCCAGCATCTTCACAAGGCTTTTTGCTGTTGTTCTGGGATTGATTTGCACTTTTTGCACCAAAGTACGTTCATCTCCAGGAGACAGAACGCATCTCCTTCCTGAGCGGTATCACAGCTGCTTGGTCCCATGGTGTTTATACTTGCATACTATTGTTTGTACAGATGAACGTGGTATCTTCAGGTGTTTGGAAATTGCTCCCAAGGATGAACCAGACTTGAGGAGGCCTACAGACTTGTGGAGGTCTTGGCTGATTTATTTTGCCATGATGTCAAGCAAAGAGGCACTGAGTTTGAAGGTAGGCCTTGAAATATATCCACAGGTACACCTCCAATTGACTCAAATGATCTCAATTAGCCTATCGGAAGCTTCTAAAGCCATGACATAATTTTCGGGAATTTTCCGAGCTGTTTAAAGGCACAGTGAACTTTGTGTATGTAAACTTCTGACCCACTGGAATTGTGATACTGTGAATTATAAATGAAATAATCTGTTTGTAAACAATTGTTGGAAAAATTACCTGTGTCATGCACAAAGTAGATGTCCTAACCAACTTGCCAAAACTATAGTTTGTTAACAACAAATTTGTGGAGAGGTTGAAAAACGAGTTTTAATGACTCCAACCTAAGTGTATGTAAACTTCCGACTTCAACTGTACGTAAATGCCAACAAAATAAAGTTTTGGTCAGTGTGGTGTGTGTGTGTGTGTAACCTTTATTTAACTAGGCAAGTCAGTTAAGTACAAATTCTTATTTACAATGACGGCCTACCCCGGCCAAAGCCGGACGACGCTGGACCAATTGTGCATGTTGAAATTATGTTATTATAATGTGTAAAATACCAACATACAGCTGGCTGGTTATACGATGACCAGGCAGGATAAACAGCGGCGTCTGGTAAGACAAGGGGTGGCGGTCTATGTATTTTTGTAAACAACAGCTGGTGCATGATATCTAAGGAAGTCTCGAGCTAATGCTCGCCTGAGGTAGAGTTTCTCATGATAAGCTGCAGACCACATTACATGCCGAGAGTGTTTTCATCCATATTCTTTGTAGCTGTTTACATACCACCACAGTCAGAGGCTGGCACTAAGATAGCATTGAATGAGCTGTATTCCGCCATAAGCAAACAAGAAAACGCTCACCCAGAGGCGGCACTCCTAGTAGCCGGGGACTTGGGAAACTTAAATCAATTTTACCAAATTTCTATTAGCATGTTAAATGTGCAACCAGAGGGAAAAGAACTCTGGACCACCTATACTCCACACAGAGAGATGCATACAAAGCTCTCCCTCGCCCTCCATTTGGCAAATCTGACCATAATTCCATCCTCCTGTTTCCTGCTTAGAAGCAAAAATTAAAGCAGGAAGCACCAGTGACAAGTTCAATAAAAAAGTGGTCAGATGAAGCACATGCTAAGCTACAAGACTGTTTTGCTAGCACAGACTGGAATATGTTCTGGGATTCCTCCAATGGCACTGAGGAGTACACCACATCTGTCGTTGGCTTCATCAATAAGTGCTCCGTTGACATCATCCCCACAGTGACCGTACGTAAATACCCCAACCAGAAGCCATGGATTAAAGGCAGCATCCACACTAAGCTAAAGGCTAGAGCTGCCGCTTTCAAGGAGTGGGACTCTAACCCGGAAGCTTACAAGAAATCCCGCTATGTCCTCAGACGAACCATAAAACAGGCAAAGCGTCACTACAGGACTAAGATCGAGTCATACTACACTGGTTCTGATGCTTGTCAGATGTGGCAGGGCCTGCAAACCATTACAGACTACAAAGGGAAGCACAGCCGAGAGCTGCCCAGTGACACAAGCCTACCGGACAAGCTAAACTACTTCTATGCTCGCTTCGAGGCAAGTAACACTAAAACATGCATGAGAGCACCAGCTGTACCAGAAGATAGTGTGATCACCCTCTCCGCAGCCGATGTGAGTAAGACCTTTAGACAGGTCAACATTCACAAGGCCGCAGGGCCAGACAGATTACCAGGACGTGTACTGCGAGCATGTGCTGACCAACTAGCAAGAGTCTTCACTGACATTTTCAACCTCTCCCTGTCCGAGTCTATAATACCAACATGTTTGAAGCAGACCACCATAGTGCCTGTGCCCAAGAACACTAAGGTAACCTGCCTAAATGACTTGTATCTATTATTATCTCTTTTTTTATCTCTTACCTGTTGGTTAGGGGCTCTTAAGTAAGCATTTCACTGTTGTATTCGGCGCATGTCACTAATAAAATGTGATTTGATTGATTTGAAATAGTAGCCAGGAAAAGGTTGCTGTTGGGGGGACTTGATAACTGCGGTGTCACTGCAGAGGCCGAAAAGAGAGGATGGGGGAGAGTGGCCGAGTCTGTCTCCGACGTTAGGGGTATGGCAAGGGACAGTGATGCCGAAAAAAGAAGTGGTACGACATCAAGTCAGCTGCTAAGAAGGGAGCTGAGAGACCATTCATGTGGACCAGCTGGAGGAGATCGTCCTTCATAGGAGAGATGGTGGTAGAGGAACTGCGCAACTGGTAAGTTAGGTAGCTACATTACCTAGCTAACGGGTAATGACATTATAGCCAACATAGCTACCTACGTTAACATTAGCTAAGTTAGACAAGTTATTCTTTGTAAATTGACAAGATAGCGCTAGCTATTTAACAATTCTAGAATATTGTAATATATTGTTAATTAATAGCTAGCTAGATAATGCGTGTTTAATTTGTTTTCTTGCTGTATCTACATATCTGGTAGCCAACTGTGTCTGTAGCGCAAGAAAGCGTTAATGGTTACAAAAGTATCAATTCGTCTCAAGACAAGGGTTTAGCTGTCCTAAAGTTAAGTACATTTACAAGAAGAAATCCTAAAACATTCTTTTCAAGAATCCCATTTCTTCTTAACTTTTTTCTTAAGAAGAAACATAGGAAAAAAATTAAGAACATTTCTAATAACTGTTGAGGAATAGCAACTTTGCTTAACTTTCTTCATAAGTGTCATAGGCGTCGTAAGGATTGGACCAAGGCGCAGTGGGTAAAGTGCTCATCTTCTTAATTTATTTAAAGAAAACACTTAAACAAAATAAACTGACGACGACAACAGTCCAGTAAGGTGCTCAGACTATACTGGAAACAGCCACCCACAAAACACAAGTGAAAACAAACCCAACTAAATATGGCCTCCAATTAGAGACAATGACAAGCAGCTGCCTCTAATTGGAGGTCATTACCAAAAACCCAACATAGAAATAGAAAACTAGATAAACACATAGAAATAGATAACATAGAACATAAACCAAAAACACCGAAACACACAAAACAAACACCCCTCTGCCACGCCCTGACCAAACTACAATGACAAATAACCCCTTTTACTGGTCAGGACGTGACACTACCCCCCCCCCCCCCAAAAGGTGCAGACCCCGAATGCACCTCAAAAACAAAACCCCACAAAAACAACACCAAACGAAAGGGAGGGAAGGAAGGGTGGCCACCGTCAACAACGGTCCCTGTGCTACACACCCCCCCCCCCTCCCAATTCTCCCACTACGGAGGTGGCTCTGGGCGTAGCTCCCGTTCCGTAGACTTTAGGCTGGGGAGCGTCGCTGGAGACTTTAGGCTGGGGAGCATCGCTGGAGCCTCCTGGCTGAGGAGCGTCGCTGGAGCCTCCGGGCTGGGGAGCGTCGCTGGAGCCTCCGGGCTGGGGAGCGTCACTGGAGACTTTAGGCTGGGGAGTGTCGCTGGAGACTTTAGGCTGGGGAGCATCGCTGGAGACTTTAGGCTGGGGAGCGTCGCTGGAGACTCCGGGCTGGGGAGCGTCGCTGGAGGCTCCGGGCTGGAGAGCGTCGCTGGAGGCTGCAGACTGGAGAGCGTCGCTGGAGGCTGCAGACTGGAGAGCGTCGCTGGAGGCTGCAGACTGGAGAGCGTCGCTGGAGGCCGAGTGCTCACAGCAGGCACTGGCTGTACCGGGTTATGGAGGCGCACTGGAGGGTGAGTGCGGGGAGCAGGAACAGGACGTACTGGACTGGGCAGGTGCACTAGAGGCCTGATGCGTGGGGCTGGCTTAGGAGGCACCAGACTAGTGACACGCACCTCAGGGCTAGTGCGAGGAGCAGGAACAGGACGTACTGGACTGGGCAGGCACACTAGAGGCCTGATGCGTGGGGCTGGTTTTGGAGGCGCCAGCCTAGTAACACGCACCTCAGGGCTAGTGCGAGGAGCAGGAACAGGGTAAACTGGACCGAGGAGATGCACCGGTGGCCAGATGCGCTGCACCGGTGCACTTCTCCCTGGCTGCCGGCTAACTCTCGCCTGGCAACGCCGCGGAGCCCTTATTGACCGCACCGGACTGTGCACACGTATGGGCGACACAGTGCGTATCTCCGCATAACAAGATGCTTGCTTGATCCGTCGCTCCCCATAATAAGCACAGGGAGTTGGCTCAGGTCTCCATCCTGACTTTGCCCAACTCCGCGTGTGCCCCCCCCAATTTTTTGGGGGGGATGCCTCTTGGCCTCATCTAGCTCCCTTAGTTTCCTCTCCCAGAAACGTCGTTCTGCTTCCCACGTCCATCCTTCTCTTTGGTGCTCCAATCCCCGCTGCTTGGCCCTTGTTTGGTGCTCCAATCCCCGCTGCTTGGTCCTTGTTTGGTGGGTGGTTCTGTCATAGGCGTCGTAAGGATTGGACCAAGGCGCAGCGGGTAAAGTGCTCATCTTCGTAATTTATTTAAAGAAAACACTTAAACAAAATAAACTGACGACGAAAACAGTCCAGTAAGGTGCTCAGACTATACTGGAAACAACCACCCACAAAACACAAGTGAAAACAAACCCAACTAAATATGGCCTCCAATTAGAGACAACGACAACCAGCTGCCTCTAATTGGAGGTCATTACCAAAAACCCAACATAGAAATAGAAAACTAGATAAACACATAGAAATAGATAACATAGAACATAAACCAAAACACACAAAACAAACACCCCCCTGCCACGCCCTGACCAAACTACAATGACAAATAACCCCTTTTACTGGTCAGGACGTGACAATAAGTCTATAGTTGGCAGTTAAGAAGACATTTCTTCTTAAGAAGGTTTTGTGAATCCGGCCCCAGACTACTGTAGGTCAGGTCATGTCTCTGGTGTATACTGTACTGTACTGTCATCCTACTGTAGATACATGTTGGGAAAATACTTTATGAAGAAAACGAACATACATATTAGGTCTATGACTTTACGCTGTCAGGTAGAATATTAGTTGAAATAGAGGACAAAGAAGAACAACAATTTCAAAATTCAGAGATGGAGCACTGTTTATAAAGGTGAGCTGGAGACTTCTGCTTTTCCAACATTGTTATACAGTACAAGATTCCTTGCACACACACAAAGACACACACACGCACGCACACACAAACACACACATAAGCACACACAAACACCCACACCCACACCCACGTACACACACACACACACACACACACACAACTCCTGTATGTCTACATCAGCATAACCACAGGCTTCACTAGAGATCCGGTGTGATCAGCCTGACTGTGAGCAGCTGTGAGGAGAAGAGCAGTTTTAATGGAGTGTGCCACACAGTCTTTACATGTTGTCTCTTTCAAATATCTCACTGATTACAACTGGATTCAATTAAAAGGCACGGCAGGCGGCTGGGCTGCCTTGTAAAACACACTTGGAGCACACACACACACACACACACACACACACACACACACACAAACACACACACACACACACACACACACACACACACACACACACACACACACACACACACACACACACACACACACACACACACACACACACACTAAGACTCCCTCCCCAGCCTGAGCGGCTGGTTGCATGGATGATTAACATTTCATGTTAATGATAGGGTTACGTGCAGAGCAATACACTGGGGTTAAGTAATGATAATAACAGCACAGCTCCAACCACATCTGTAATAATGCTGTCTGCACAGCTACTGATCATGCTGAAATGACTGTGTAGTCTGGTGTCACGTTCCCTCAGAGCAGTTCACTGAGCAGACAGTGAGACGATCAGACAGCCTTTATAAAACATAGAAGGGAGAAGGCCTCTTCACATAGGGGTATTACTACACACCTACACATATGAATGTAATGTCACTGTGTTTCACTACAAAGTCAAGGAACTGCAAGTGGTGAAAATATTGTCTGCATTTTAAACCGGTAACCTTCACTTAGCAAGCTGTTTACAAGGCATTGAAACAATATCATCAATCATTCTAAATAGTACTGGTCCAATGGGGAGAATTAGAGAGAATTACAGATGTCACGCACCATCAAGCAAAACACCCCATGTCTGTCTTAATGTGTCTGGCTTTGAGTGTGTGTGTGTGTGTGTGTGTGTGTGTGTGTGTGTGTGTGTGTGTGTGTGTGTGTGTGTGTGTGTGGGCGTGTGTGCGTGCGTCTTTGTGTGTGTGTCTGCGTGCGTGTGTGTGTGTGTGTGTGTGTCTATAGCTTTGTCTGTGTCTAGCTGTGTGTGTGTGTTTTCATGGCCCAGTGGACCATTCTCTGGAGCCATTCTCCCTGGGGCAGTATATCCATCACAGCTCAAGCACCCCTCTGACTGGTGCCTATAAGGCCCTGGGCCTTCCTCTGAGGCCCTCCTCCCAATCTTCTAGTCCCCCAGCTCCCCTCTCTCTCTCTGGGGCCACAGCTATGGGCTCCCACCTGCCCAACATAAACAATGACACACGCATGCACAGTAACACACAGTGCCCTCACTCACACAGTGACTGCACTCACCCCTGTAACGCCCTCATTGGATAATTAGTCCCACAGGCCTGCCTGAAACAAATAGCTTTACATTGATTATTAAGCCTGTCAGCTTATCCTCTCAATAATACCGATTCATACTGTCATCTTGGATGAAATAAGAGCTGAACAGTTGATTTCTACTGTCTATATTGCATGGATGTTGGGTCAGATGCTTTGGAAGAGAGATGGAGATGTGGGTGGGTGAATGAGTGGAGTGATAGAGCAAAAGAGGCTCTCTCTATCCCTCAGAATTTAATCATTCATCCCTCCGTCATCTCCCTGGCCCATCGGGTCAAACTACAACAATGAGACGCAAAAACCCTCCGCAGCCTCATTTCGTCTGGATGAATAATAAAGGCTGAGGTTTGTGATCATAATTAACTATGAAATATTGATGTCTATAACATCTTTTGCTGCTGTGGATCCGGAGGTCCCTCTGCGTGTGGTCGTTTAAAGACACAGTGGACCACAGAAAGTGAAAACAGTGTTTCGCTCGGAGCATGTCACTGTTGAATAATTAAGAGTGATATAATTAGCTCACCGTGCTAGTGGGTTAGCAGTATTAGCTTGTGGTGCTATTGGTTTAGCATGGATTGTATTAGCTCGCTGTGCTTGTGGGTTAGCATGCTTTGTATAAGCTCCTTGTACTAGTGGGTTAGCATGCTTTGTATTAGCTCGTTTTGCTATTGGGTTAGCATGCTTTTTATTAGCTCGGTGTGCTAGTGGGTTCGCGTGCTTTGTATTAGCTTGTTGTGCTAGTGGGTTAGCAAGCTTAAGAACAACATATTTGCAGATAAATAGGGGAAAATCTTAAAAGAAAGATAAGTCACATTTGTCAATGAAAAGTATTTTTCAGAATCATTGTCACGGTTGTCGTCGGTGAAGGAGGACCAAAACGCAGCAGGTATGTTTATGCTCATCTCGACGTTTTAATAAGTACAAAATGAACACCAAAATAACAAACCAAGAAAATGAACGAACTAACAACAACAACAAACAGTCTGGCCAAGCATAAGGCTCAACACAGAACAATCACCCACAAATACCAAACACAAACACACCCTACTATATGGGACTCTCAATCAAAGGCAGATAGACAACACCTGCCTTCAACTGAGAGTCCCAACCCCAATTAACCAAACATAGACATACACTCACTAGACTCCACATAGAAATACCTAAACATAAACCAAAACCCGGAATTACTAAATCAAACACCCTTTTAACAAAACACACCACCCTGAACCACATAAAACAAATACCCTCTGCCACGTGACAGTACCCCCCACTTAAAGGTGCTACCCCGGAAGCACCTTAACAAAAAATAACCCCAAGCAACACCAAAATAAAAATTCCCCTTTACTAAAGGGAGGGAACGGAGGGTGGCTGCCGTCAACGACGGCACTGTGCTACACCGCCCCTCCCCAACCCACCTATTTCTGGAGGTGGCTCCGGCTCAGGCCGTTCCAGGCTGTCTGGGCAGTCTGGCAGCTCGGGACAGTCTGGGCAGTCTGGCAGCTCGGGACAGTCTGGGCAGTCTGGCAGCTCGGGACAGTCTGGGCAGTCTGGCAGCTCGGGACAGTCTGGGCAGTCTGGCAGCTCGGGACAGTCTGGGCAGTCTGGCAACTCGGGACAGTCTGGGCAGTCTGGCCACTCTGGCAGATCAGGGCAGTCTGGCCACTCCGGCAGATCAGGGCAGTCTGGCCACTCCGGCAGTTCAGGGCAGTCTGGCCACTCCGGCAGTTCAGGGCAGTCTGGCCACTCCGGCAGTTCAGGGCAGTCTGGCCACTCCGGCAGTTCAGGGCAGTCTGGCCACTCCGGCAGTTCAGCGCAGTCTGGCCACTCCGGCAGTTCAGCTCAGTCTGGCCACTCCGGCAGTTCAGCGCAGTCTGGCCACTCCGGCGACTGTTGACTGGCGGGCAGCTCCGACGACTGTTGACTGGCGGGCAGCTCCGACGACTGTTGACTGGCGGGCAGCTCCGACGACTGTTGACTGGCGGGCAGCTCCGACGACTGTTGACTGGCGGGCAGCTCTGACGACTGTTGACTGGCGGTGCTGGGTTTACGCACTTGAAGGCTAGTGCGGGGAGCGGGAACAGGACGAGTCGGACTGGGTTGACGCACTTCCGGGTCCGCACGAGAGACAGGAGCTGGAAACCCAGGGCTATGGAGGCGCACAGCCGGTCTAGATCTTACCTCCTGCACAACCCGCCTTGGCTGGATGGAACTAGTAGCCCTGTACGAGCGGGGTGCTCGTACAGGGCAGACTGGGCTGTGCAGGGGCCTGATGGTAGCCGTGCGTAGAGCGGGAGTTGGGTAGCCTGGTCCTCGGAGGCGTACCGGCGACCAGATGCGCTGCGCAGGCATCCTCCTACCAGGCTGGATGCCCGCTCTAGCACGGCACCTGCGAGGGGCTGGAATAACTCGCACCGGACTGTGCGTGCGTATGGGTGAGATAGTGCGCTTCTCAGCGAAACATAGCGCTCTCCACCCCATACGCTCCTCCATATAACCACGGGTAGCTGGCTTCTGGCTCTTCCTTCGCCTAGCCAAACTACCCATGTGCCCCCCCAAAAAAAATTCTTGGGGGTGCCTCTCGTGCTTCTCCCTCAGCGCGTTCATGGCCTCGTACCTCCGCCTCTCCGCCTTGGCTGCCTCAATTTCCCACTGCGGGCGGCGATACTCCCCAGCCTGGTGCCAAGGTCCGGCCCCGTCCAGAACTTCCTCCCAAGTCCACTTCTCCCGCCAGTCCAACTCGAATTCCTTCTGCTCCTTCCTCTGCTGCTTGGTCCTTGAGTGGTGGGTGATTCTGTCACGGTTGTCGTCGGTGAAGGAGGACCAAAACGCAGCAGGTATGTTTATGCTCATCTCGACGTTTTAATAAGTACAAAATGAACACCAAAATAACAAACCAAGAAAATGAACGAACTAACAACAACAAACAGTCTGGCCAAGCATAAGGCTCAACACAGAACAATCACCCACAAATACCAAACACAAACACACCCTACTATATGGGACTCTCAGTCAAAGGCAGATAGACAACACCTGCCTTCAACTGAGAGTCCCAACCCCAATTAACCAAACATAGACATACACTCACTAGACTCCACATAGAAATACCTAAACATAAACCAAAACCCGGAATTACTAAATCAAACACCCTTTTAACAAAACACACCACCCTGAACCACATAAAACAAATACCCTCTGCCACGTCCTGACCAAACTACAAAACAATTAACCTTATACTGGCCAGGACGTGACAATCATGTATTACACCATAATAACACCATCCTATTATAACATCCTGAAATATGTATACAGGCTATAATGACTTGATTATATCGGCAGGACCAGTGTGTGGTCCCGTGCCTCAGTGAAGTCAAAGCCTTTCCTGGTTGTTTCATCTATATTCATTGTCTACTCTGCTCTGTTCACTGCTCACCTGCTGCCACAGGGCCTACGGTTAAGTGGTCAAGGGTGTATGTGGATCATTAAACCTCACACACACACACACACACACACACACACACACACACACACACACACACACACACACACACACACACACACACACACACACACACACACACACACACACACACACACACACACACACACACACACGATATACTCCCCCACACACACATACACACCAACGTACCGTAGATACAGCTGCCTGAGCGTCCGTCTATCTCTCCTTCCCTCCGTCCCTCTCTCTCTATCCCTCCCCTGCAGACAGGTAATCTGGACAAACTGGCCCCACGCCACCTTCTGAATTATCCCTGTTTCTATGACAATGACACCCCTGACCACAGGGCTGAGGACTGATGTATGGATGGCCCTCCCTCTCCTCTCCCATTCCTCCACTGCTCTGCTCTGACAGATCTATCTTCATCAGCCATGTTATTGCAGAACCTGCTCATAGCCCCATCACTGGGATGCCTGCTTTCAGAGGAGTAATGAGCCTAAATGGACTCATCCTGGAGGAGCGTGTTTGTGTGCTATAGGTAGCCTACAGTATAAATCAGTTAGAATGCCAGTGGCAACACTAACCTCTCAAGTAATTAGTCTTGTAAACAATGACATTAAAGCATGACTCAGTTACTGAAACAGTGAATAACCCTGTGTATGTGTAACAGTATAGCTTCCATCCCTCTCCTCGCCCCTACCTGGGCTCAAACCAGGGACCCTCTGCACTTATCAACAGCTGCCTCCCACGAAGCATCGTTACCCATCGCTCCACAAAACCCGCGGCCCTTGCAGAGCAAGGGGAACAACTACTTCAAGGTCTCAGAGCGAGTGACGTCACCGATTGAAACGCTATTAGCGCGCACCCCGCTAACTAGCTAGCCATTTCACACGGTTACATATGGAACCATAACTAAATGAAGTCAGAGCCATAAAGTCGAATATCTACAGTGTAGATCCAGCCTTCCAACACAGTAGTAGTGCCTCTCCCCAACCTCCTGTCTTCTGAAGGCCTCATCCCAACCTCCTGTCTTCTGAAGGCCTCATCCCAACATCCTGTCTTCTGAAGTCCTCATCCCAACCTCCTGTCTTCTGAAGGCCTCATCCCAACCTCCTGTCTTTTGAAGGCCTCATCCCAACCTCCTGTCTTCTGAATGCCTCATCCCAACCTCCTGTCTTCTGAAGGCCTCATCCCAACCTCCTGTCTTCTGAAGGCCTCATCCCAACATCCTGTCTTCTGAATGCCTCATCCCAACCTCCTGTCTTCTGAATGCCTCATCCCAACCTCCTGTCTTCTGAATGCCTCATCCCAACCTCCTGTCTTCTGAAGGCCTCATCCCAACATCCTGTCTTCTGAAGGCCTCATCCCAACATCCTGTCTTCTGAAAGCCTCATCCCAACATCCTGTCTTCTGAAGGCCTCATCCCAACCTCCTGTCTTCTGAAGGCCTCACCCCAACCTCCTGTCTTCTGAAGGCCTCATCCCAACCTCCTGTCTTCTGAATGCCTCATCCCAACCTCCTGTCTTCTGAATGCCTCATCCCAACCTCCTGTCTTCTGAAGGCCTCATCCCAACATCCTGTCTTCTGAAAGCCTCATCCCAACATCCTGTCTTCTGAAGGCCTCATCCCAGCATCCTGTCTTTTGAAGGCCTCATCCCAACATCCTGTCTTTTGAAGGCATCATCCCAACATCCTGTCTTCTGAATGCCTCATCGCAACCTCCTGTTTTCAGAATGCCTCCTCCCAACCTCCTGCCTTCAGAATGCCTCCTCCCAACCTCCCCAAATGTAAAGCCTTGTTTGCAGGCAATGATTATACATGTCTATGCATATATATACTGCTCAAAAAATAAAGGGAACACTTAAACAACACAATGTAATTCCAAGTCAATCACACTTCTGTGAAATCAAACTGTCCACTTAGGAAGCAACACTGATTGACAAAAAATTCCACATGCTGTTGTGCAAATGGAATAGACAACAGGTGGAAATTATAAGCAATTAGCAAGACACCCCCAATAAAGGAGTGGTTCTGCAGGTGGTAACCACAGACCACTTCTCAGTTCCTATGCTTCCTGGCTGATGTTTTGGTCACTTTTGAATGCTGGCGGTGCTTTCACTCTAGTGGTAGCATGAGACGGAGTCTACAACCCACACAAGTGGCTCAGGTAGTGCAGCTCATCCAAGATGGCACATCAATGCGAGCTGTGGCAAGAAGGTTTGCTGTGTCTGTCAGCGTAGTGTCCAGAGCATGGAGGCGCTACCAGGAGACAGGCCAGTACATCAGGAGACGTGGAGGAGGCCGTAGGAGGGCAACAACCCAGCAGCAGGACCGCTACCTCCGCCTTTGTGCAAGGAGGAGCAGGAGGAGCACTGCCAGAGCCCTGCAAAATGACCTCCAGCAGGCCACAAATGTGCATGTGTCTGCTCAAACGGTCAGAAACAGACTCCATGAGGGTGGTATGAGGGCCCGACGTCCACAGGTGGGGGTTGTGCTTACAGCCCAACACCGTGCAGGACGTTTGGCATTTGCCAGAGAACACCAAGATTGGCAAATTCGGAACTGGTGCCCTGTGCTCTTCACAGATGAAAGCAGGTTCACATTGAGCACATGTGACAGACGTGATAGAGTCTGGAGACGCCATGGAGAACGTTCTGCTGCCTGCAACATCCTCCAGCATGACCGCTTTGGCGGTGGGTCAGTCATGGTGTGGGGTGGCATTTCTTTGGGGGGCCACACTGCCCTCCATGTGCTCGCCAGAGGTAGCCTGACTGCCATTAGGTACCGAGATGAGATCCTCAGACCCCTTGTGAGACCATATGCTGGTGCGGTTGGCCCTGGGTTCCTCCTAATGCAAGACAATGCTAGACCTCATGTGGCTGGAGTGTGTCAGCAGTTCCTGCAAGAGGAAGGCATTGATGCTATGGACTGGCCCGCCCGTTCCCCAGACCTGAATTCAATTGAGCACATCTTGGACATCATGTCTCGCTCCATCCACCAACGCCACGTTGCACCACAGACTGTCCAGGAGTTGGCGGATGCATTAGTCCAGGTCTGGGAGGAGATCACTCAGGAGACCATCCGCCACCTCATCAGGAGCATGCCCAGGCGTTGTAGGGAGGTCATACAGGCACGTGGAGGCCACACACACTCCTGAGCCTCATTTTGACTTGTTTTAAGGACATTACATCAAAGTTGGATCAGCCTGTAGTGTGGTTTTCCACTTTAATTTTGAGTGTGACTCCAAATCCAGACCTCCATGGGTTGATAAATTGGATTTCCATTGATTATTTTTGTGTGATTTTGTTGTCAGCACATTCAACTATGTAAAGAAAAAAGTATTTAATAAGATTATTTCATTCATTCAGATCTAGGATGTGTTATTTTAGTGTTCCCTTTATTTTTTTGAGCTGTGTATATATATATATATATACTCCGGACTCCGACATTGCTCATCTTAATATTTAGTGTCACGGTTGTCGAAAGGAGAAGCGGACCAAAGTGCAGCGTGTGTGTCGTTCCACATTTTATTTACACTGTGAAACTTTGCAATACATAAACATAAACTAAAGAACAAAACAACAAACCGTGACGCAGAGGTGAAACATACACTACTCAAAAACAATCTCCCACAAACCCACGTAGAAAAAACCCCTACTTAAGTATGATCTCCAATTAGAGACAACGAGGAACAGCTGCCTCTAATTGGAGATCATCCCAAACAAAACCCAACATAGAAATACAAAACTTGAACATGACAACATAGAAAAACTAAACTTGAAAAAAAACCTGTCACGCCCTGACCTACTCTACCATAGAAAATAACATATTTCTGTGGTCAGGACGTGACAGTCCCCCCCCCCCCCCCCCCCCCCCCCCCAATGTGCAGACTCCGACCGCACCTAAATAAAACAACAACAACCCCCCCTAAAAAAAGGGAGGGTAGGGTGGGTAACTACTGTCTATGGCGGCTCTGGTGCAATACACATAACCTTCTCATCCCGCGGATCCTCCAACAGAGGAGGCGGCTCCGGTTTGGGGCGTAACCCCCGCTCCGCCCGCTGATCCCTCTGCTTCTGTGCCACCAGACCGTGGATCGTCGGAGGAGGAACCGGACTGTATATCATCGCCGGAGGTTCTGGGCTGCAGACCGCCGCCGGAGACTCTGAAAATAACATCTTTCTATGGTCAGGACGTGACATTTAGATTTTTCTTAAATCCATTATTTTACTTTTAGATATGTGTGTATTGTTGTGAATTGTTAGATATTACTGCACTGCTGGAGCCAGGAACACAAGCATTTCGCTACACCTGCAATAACATCTGCTAAATTTGTGTATGCGACCAATACAATTTGGTTTGATTTGATTACCTTAAAGTTAATTAATCCTGATTCAATTAATGACTGTGTCCAGGGAGAGGCTGGGGGAGGCTGGGAGGGAGGGGGCTGAGGGGGGAGAGACTGGGAGGGAGAGACTGGGAGGGAGGCTGGGAGGAGGGTTAGATCAGAGGGGAGGGACTGCTTAGATGATGACGGATGGCTCTTAGTGAGTGGGACTGTTCTAATCAGTGGCCCTTTTCCCATGGTGGAGGTGGCACAAGCAGGGGAGGGAGGGGAGAGGATGGTTGTTTGACAGGGAGGGGACAGGGGGAGGGAGGGAAGAGGAAGGCTGATTGACAGGGAGGGGACAGGGGGTAGGAGGGAAGATGACTGAGGTCCCCTGTGACTTTCCCCTCCATCTCCTTGAGTGTTGGGGGGAGGTCTAGCAAACCAAAAAATCAGAAAGAGGAGAGATAAAGAGAGAGAGAGGAACAGATGGGCCAAGTCTCCACCACACACCCATCCCTCCTTCCCTTCATCCCTTGGCTCCTCCACCCCTCTGTCCTAGGAGAGACAGTGTCACTGCGTTAGCTGCACTTTGACACACACGCTGTATTAAAGGCATAGTTCACCCAAATTACACATTGGTTTCCTTACCTTGTAAGCACAAGGTATGACAGCAATCCATGCTTTGGTTTAGTTTCCATGGCAGTGTATCCAAATGCTAACATTTTAGCGTTTGTGGCACAAATGCCATTCAAGTAATGGGACCAATATTAGCATTTAATGCGCATCATGTCCAAATTATTCAAAAGTATCTCAAATTTATTGTGAAGCTCAACAAAGTCCCTTATAGATGATTTGAACATGATCTGAATTTTTTTTATATCGGTACCATTACTTGAATGGGATTTGTGCCATAAATGCTAAAACGTTAGCATTTGGAAACAGTGCCAACCACTGCCAGGTAAACTAAACCAAAGCATGGATTGTTGTCATACCTTGTCCATGGACTGCTTACAGGGTAAGGAAACTAATGTGTAATTTTGTAATTTGGGTGAACTATTTTTTAGTCTCCTCTCTCTTTGTGCTTTCCCAAACCGCCAGAGACAAGGCCCGTCGCGTAGCGTCATAATCAAACAAAACAAAGGCCAGGAGAATTAAAAACATGTTTCTTCTTTACCCTCATCTTTTGATTAGAAGAAACTCAAGGAATTCCTCCAGGTATGTGTGTGGATTCATACCAAATGGCACCCTATTCCATACATATTGCATTATTTTTTACCAAAGACATATGGGCACTGGTCAAAAGTAGTGAACATAATAGGGAATAGGATATCATTGGGACAAAACCAAAGACTTGTTTTCTGGAGTGACTTGTGAGAAGTTCCACCAATGGCATGTTTAAAATATCATTTGTAGATGTTCAGCACAAACAAACTAGCCTCATTTAAAATGTCACACTTTATTCTTGGGGCTTGTTTGTGCTTCAGTAAACATGGGTTGGGTAAACATGTTATAAATATATTTAGTACTACTCATTAATGTGGTATTTTCTAAGATAATAATTTACCAGTAATTAGTTATTAGCATTTTATATTAGCATTTTATGCGCATCATGTCCAAATTATCATGTCCCCATTCTTCCTATTTTCAAAGGACAAGAAGAGACAGAAAGTCTGATGGCCCAGTTGAAATCTGTCACTAGGTTTTTGTTCATGTGAGCAATGAACAAATAAACTATTACTGTACATTCATAACAATGCAACAGCGGAAGGTAGAGCCTATTCGTCTCTGTGTGTGTGTTTTACTAATTGTCCAGCAGGTGGAGGGAAGGTAGATTACAGTAGGTGTGTTTGTGTGTGTGCGTGCGTGTACTGTATGTGCATGTACGTTTACGTGCTCATGTGTGTGTGTGTGTGTGTGTGTGTGTGTGTGTGTGTGTGTTTGTGTGTCACATTCCATGAGCTCTCCCTTCATTAAGAAAACACTAATACTATTATCTCCTCACCTCCAGTGAGTGACAGTGAAATCACCCGCTGGAGGCATGATGCCACACAGAGTAGCAAGGCTGAGGTTAGGGGCTCTGAGAACATGTGTGAACGTGTGTGTGTAAATATGAGCGAATGCGTCGGAGAATGTGTGTGAACGTGTGTGCCTAGGCCAGGATGAAAGGCAGCAACACATGCCGCCAATGAGCGTCAGACTCCCAGAATTACCAGTCATTAGGTAGAAGAAGAGAGGAATAATAGTGATGGATTCTTTTCCGCCGTCTCCCACTGGAGCAGGGGCTGCCTGACAGTCACAACACACACACACACATCCTAATTTAAACACACACTCATCTACTCTGAGAATAGCACAGGTGCTGCCTCGCATGAGGTCTGTACTCCACATCAAAAGGACACCTTTGACATCTCAGATAGCTCACAAACGATGATGCACAGAGATCTTTTGCCACTACAAAGAAAGAACAAAAGAACTGACATGAAAGAGAAGTCAATAAACATATGGCAATTAATAAAACATGTTTCTACTGAATTCCCTACAAAGGTTGTTTTTTTACAGACACACACCCAACAAAAGAAAAAAAGAGAAAATCAACAGTTGAGTCAATAGTGATTGAAAGGTGTGTGGAAGCATCCAGTAGAGTTTGTCATGCTGTAGGTCTGATTTACCTCCAGTCACACTGAGTGTTCCATACGGTTGCAAAATTCCATGAACTTCCCATAAATTCCCTGGTTTTCCAGAAATTCTGGATTTCCTGATTGTTCCCTCCTGATTCCTGGAATTTTGCAGCCCTAGTCAGAATGCTGTGTTACAGATGTTAAGTGTCCCACAGCGTGTGTCTCTTCCAGTGTGAAGTGTCAGCCCAGGAATACCGACCAGAACACAGACACAGTTTTAAACACACTATAGAACACGATGAGGTCACTGAGGAAAGCCATGCCATCTACTGACACTACAGTGGCAGCATACAGCAACATCAACATACAGCACCAGTCAAAAGTGTGGACACACCTACTCGTTCAAGGGTTTTTCTTTATTTTTACTATGTTCTACTTTGTAGAATAATAGTGAGGACATAACAACTATGAAATAACACATACGGAATCATGTAGAAACCAAAAAAGTTTTAAACAAATGAAAATATATTTTATATTTTACATTCTTCAAAGTAGCCACCCTTTGCCTTGATGACAGCTTTGCACACTCTTGGCATTCTCTCAACTAGCTTCACTGTCTTGAAGGAGTTCCCAAATATGCTGAGCACATGTTGGCTGCTTTTCCTTCACTCTGCAGTCCAACTCATCCCAAACCATCTCAATTGGGTTGAGGTCGGGTGATTGTGGAGGCCAGGTCATCTGATGCAGCACTCCATCACTCTCCTTCTTGGTCAAATAGCCCTTACACAGCCTGCAGGTGTGTTGGGTCATTGTCCAGTTGAAAAACAAATGATAGTATGCCTTGAATTCACTGACAGTGTCACCAGCAATGCACCCCCACACCATCACACCTCCTCCTCCATGCTTCAAGGTGGGAACCACACATGCGGAGATAATCCGTTCACCTACTCTGCGTCTCACAAAGACATGGTGGTTGGACAGATTTCCACCGATCTAATGTCCATTGCTCGTGTTTCTTGGCCCAAGCAAGTCTCTTCTTCTTATTGGTGTCCGTTAGTAGTGGTTTCTTTGCAGCAATTCGACCATGAAGGCCTGATTCACGCAGTGTCCTCTGAACAGTTGATGTTGAGATGTGTCTGTTACTTGAACTTGGTGAAGCATTTATTTGGGCTACATTTTCTGGCTGGTAACTCTAATGAACTTATCCTCTGCAGCAGAGGTAACTGGGTCTTCCTTTCCTGTGGCGGTCCTTATGAGAGCCAGTTTCAACCTAGCACTTTTTTGTTTTTTTGCGACTGCACTTGAAGAAACTTTCAAAGTTCCTGAAATTTTCCGGATTGACTGACATTCAGGTCTTAAAGTAATGATGGACTGTAGTTTCTCTTTGCTTATTTGAGCTGTTCTTGCCATAATATGGACTTGGACTTTTACCAAATAGGGCTATCTTCTGTATAACACCCCTACCTTGTCACAACACAACTGATTGGCTCAAACACATTAAGAAGGAAAGAAATTCCACAAATTAACTTTTAACAAGGCACATCGGTTAATTGAAATGCATTCACGGTGACTACCTCATGAAGCTGGTTGAAAGAATGCCAAGAGTTTGCAAAGCTGTCATCAAGGCAAAGGGTGGCTACTTTGAATAATATAAAATATAAAATATATTTTGATTTGTTAAACACTTTTTTGGTTACTATAGGATTCCATATGTGTTATTTCATAGTTTTGATGTCTTCACTATTATTCTACAATGTAGAAAATAGTAAACATAAAGAAAACCCCTTGAATGAGTAGGTGTGTCCAAACTTTTGACTGGTACTGTAAGTCAACACAAACCTTAGGGGCGGCAGGTAGCCTAGCAGTTAACCAAAAGGTTACTGGTTTGAATCCCCAAACCGACTTGGTGAAAAATCTGTTGATGTGCCCTTGAGCAAGGCACTTAGCCATTCTGCTCCTGTAATTTTTCCAATCCAAGATGGCGTGGCAGTCAGACATCTTTGTCCTTCGTCTTGTCGTGTCCCATGTATATATATATTTACATCTTTTCTTTGCATACCTTTTTATATATATTTTTTTTTAAACTCAACCTCAAAACACTCTCCTGCAACCCGCCCCACCAATAAAAAAAATATTATTCACCTCAATCTGAGATCTGAAATCCTCAACAGAAGCTAGCCGGAGGTTAGCCAGAGGTTGGCCAGTTCACTGGCTAACGTTGGAGTTCAGCTAGCCACGGTTGGCGGTCATCAGCTATCCCTTAACTCGAAAAGCTATCGGCAGTTTTGTACAGCGCAACTCAGACCAGAGCATACCGGACCTATTTTCTCTCCATATCCCCGGATTTCTACCGTAGGCTCTGGACATTTACACCTGGATCTTGCAGCTAGCTAGCTGCTACCCGAGTGACTATTGGCTAACGTCGGTCCCGGAGCTAACATCAATTATTCCAGAGCTAGCCAGGTGAAGAGTTCCATCAGCCACTCCTGGGCTACAATCACCTATCCGGACCCGTTTTACTGCCGATGCGGAGCCCCATCGGGTCTTCACGACTGGACTACCGACGTTATCTGCCCGAGGGAGTTATCCAAATGGCCCCTCCGTCGCAACGTAACCTGAACGCCAATCTGCGGCCTGCTAATCATTAGCTGTCTTATCGGCTGCTATCTGAATTGGTCTATTGGACAATTTTCTTGGGCCACTATAACTATAACTATTTTGCCAATTGGACTGGTCCCCCCTACCACACGGAACCTCAATAATCTACAGACAGAAACCCACGAGGTGGCTAAAAACAGACCTCCCTCCATCTTCTGCCAGCTTGCTACCTATGGCCTTCCTATCTTTCGGAATCTCACGGGACCCTAATGATCACTCGGCTAAGCATGCCTCTCCTTAATGTCAATATGCCTTGTCCATTGCTGTTCTGGTTAGTGTTTATTGGCTTATTTCACTGTAGAGCCTAGCCCTGCTCATTATACCTTATCCAACCTTTCAGTTACAGCACCCACATATGCTATGAAATCTTCTGGTTTCAATGATGTTTCTAGAGACAATATCTCTCTCATCATCACTCAATGCCTAGGTTTACCTCCACTGTGTTCACATCCTACCATACCTTTGTCTGTACATTATACCTTGAAGCTATTTTATCGCCCCCAGAAACCTGCTCCTTTTACTTTCTATTCTGGACGCCATAGACGACCAATTCTCATAGCTTTTAGCCGTACCCTTATTCTACTCCTCCTCTGTTCCTCTGGTGATGTAGAGGTGAATCCAGGCCCTGCAGTGCCTAGCTCCACTCCTATTCCCCAGGTGCACTCTTTTGATGACTTCTGTAACCGTAATAGCCTTGATTTCATGCATGTTAACATTAGAAGCCTTCTCCCTAAGTTTGTTTTATTCACTGCTTTAGCACACTCTGCCAACCGGGATGTCCTAGCCGTGTCTGAAACCTGGCTTAGGAAGACCACCAAAAACTCTGAAATCTTCATCCCTAACTACATTATTTTCACACAAGATAGAATGTCCATAGGGGGGCGGTGTTGCAATCTACTGCAGAGATAGCCTGCAGAGTTATGTCCTACTATCCAGGTCTGTACCCAAACAATTTGAACTTCTACTTTTAAAAATCCATCTCTCTAAAAACAAGTCTCTCACCGTTGCCGCCTGCTATAGACCACCCTCTGCCCCCCGCTGTGCATTGGACACCATATGTGAACTAATTGCCCCCCATCTATCTTCAGAGCTCGTGCTGCTAGGTGACCAAACTGGGACATGCTTAACACCACAGCAATCCTACAATCTAAGCTTGATGCCCTTTATCTCACACAAATTATCAATGAACCTACCAGGTACCACCCCAAAGCCATAAACACGGGCACCCTCATAGATATCATCCTAACCAACTTGCCCTCTAAATACACCTCTGCTGTTTTCAACCAAGATCTCAGCGATCACTGCCTCATTGCCTGCATCAGTAATGGGTCAGCGGTCAAACGACCTCCACTCATTACTGTCAAACGCTCCCTGAAACATTTCAGCGAGCAAGCCTTTCTAATCGACCTGGCCCGAGTATCCTGGAAGGATATTGACCTCATCCCGTCAGTAGAGGATGCCTGGTTATTTAAAAAAAAATGCCTTCCTCACCATCTTAAATAAGCATGCCCCATTCAAGAAATGTAGAACCAGGAACAGATATAGCCCTTGGTTCTCTCCAGACCTGACTGCCCTTAACCAACACAAAAACATCCTGTGGCGTTCTGCATTAGTAGCATCGAACAGCCCCCGTGATATGCAACTTTTCAGGGAAGTTAGAAACCAATATACACAGGCAGAAAAGCCAAGGCTAGCTTTTTCAAGCAGAAATTTGCTTCCTGCAACACAAACTCAAAAAAGTTCTTGGACACTGTAAAGTCCATGGAGAATAAGAACACCTCCTCCCAGCTGCCAACTGCACTGAGGATAGGAAACTCTGTCACCTCCGATAAATCCACTATAATTGAGAATTTCAATAAGCATTTTTCTACGACTGGCCATGATTTCCACCTGGCTACCCCTACCGCGGTCAACAGCACTGCACCCCCCACAGCTACTTGTCCAAGCCATCCCCATTTCTCCTTCTCCCAAATCCAGTCAGCTGATGTTCTGAAAGAGCTGCAAAATCTGGACCCCTACAAATCAGCCGGGCTAGACAATCTGGACCCTTTCTTTCTAAAATAATCTGCCGAAATTGTTGCAACCCCTATTACTAGCCTGTTCAACCTCTCTTTTGTGTCGTCTGAGATTCCAAAAGATTGGAAAGCAGCTGCTGTCATCCCCGTCTTCAAAGGAGGGGACACTCTTGACCCAAACTACTACAGACCTATATCTATCCTACCCTGCCTTTCTAAGGTCTTCGAAAGCCAAGTCAACAAACAAATAACCGACCATTTCGAATCCCACCACACCTTCTCCGCTATGCAATCTGGTTTCAGAGCTGGTCATGGGTGCACCTCAGCCACGCTCAAGGTCCTAAACGATATCGTAACCGCCATCGATAAGAAACAATACTGTGCTGCCGTATTCATTAACCTGGCCAAGGCTTTCGACTCTGTCAATCACCACATCCTCATCGGCAGACTCAATAGCCTTGGTTTCTCAAATGATTGCCTCGAATGGTTCACCAACTACTTCTCAGATAGAGTTCAGTGTGTCAACGGATGGCCTGTTGTCCGGGCCTCTGGTAGTCTCTATCGGGGTGCCACAGGGTTCCAATCTTGGGCCAACTCTTTTCTCTGTATACATCAATGATGTCGCTTTTGCTGCTGGTGAGTCTCTGATCCACCTCTACGCAGACGACACCATTCTGTATACTTCTGGCCCTTCTTTGGACACTGTTAACAGCCCTCCAGACGAGCTTCAATGCCATACAACTCTCCTTCCATGGCCTCCAACTGCTCTTAAATACAAGTAAAACTAAATGCATGCTCTTCAACCGATCGCTGCCCGCACTTGCCCGCCCATCCAGCATCACTACTCTGGACGGTTCTTACTTAGAATATGTGGACAACTACAAATACCTAGGTGTTTGGTTAGACTGTAAGCTCTCCTTCCAGACTCACATCAAACATCTCCAATCCAAAGTTAAATCTAGAATTGGCTTCCTATTTCGCAACAAAGCATCCTTCACTCATGCTGCCAAACATACCCTCGTAAAACTGACCATCCTACCGATCCTCGACTTCGGCGATGTCATTTACAAAATAGCATCCAATACCCTACTCAATAAACTGGATACAGTCTATCACAGTGCCATCCGTTTTGTCACCAAAGCCCCATATACTACCCACCACTGCGACCTGTATGCTCTCATTGGCTGGCCCTCGCTTCATAATCGTCACCAAACCCACTGGCTCCAGTTCATCTACAAGACCCTTATTTATTTTGCTCCTTTGCACCCCATTATTTCTATTTCTACTTTGCACTTTCTTCCACTACAAATCTACCATTCCAGTGTTTTACTTGCTATATTGTATTTACTTTGCCACCATGGCCTTTTTTGCCTTTACCTCCGTTATCTCACCTCATTTGCTCACATTGACTTATTTTTCTACTGTATTATTGACTGTATGTTTGTTTTACTCCATGTGTAACTCTGTGTTGTTATATGCTTTGCTTTACCTTGGCCAGGTCGCAATTGTAAATGAGAACTTGTTCTCAACTTGCATACCTGGTTAAATAAAGGTGAAAAAAATAAAAAATTATAATAACAATTTGTCCACATATTCTAAGTCAGAATCGTCCAGAGAAGTGATGCTAGTCGAGCGGGCGGGTGCGGGCAGCGAACGGTTGAAAAGCATGCATTTGGTTTTACTAGCGTTTAAGAGCACTTGAAGGCCACGGAAGGAGTGTTATATGGCATTGAAGCTCGTTTGGAGGTTACTTAACACAGTGTCCAAAGAAGGGCCAGATGTATACAGAATGGTTTTGTCTGCGTAGAGGTGGATCAGGGAATCACCCACAGCAAGAGCGACATCGTTGATATATACAGAGAAAAGAGTCGGCCCAAGAATTGAACCCTGTGGTACCCCAATAGAGACTGCCAGAAGTCCAGACAACAGGCCCTCCGATTTGACACACTGAACTCTATCTGAGAAGTAGTTGGTGAACCAGGTGAGGCAGTCATTTGAGAAACCAAGGCGGTTTAGTCTGCCGATAACAATACGGTGATTGACAGAGTCGAAAGCCTTGGTCAGGTCGATGAAGACGGCTGCACAGTACTGTCTTTTATCGATGGCGGTTATGATATTGTTTAGTACCTTAAGCATGGCTGAGGTGCACCCGTGACCAGCTCGGAAACCGGATTGCACATCGTAGAAGGTACGGTGGGATTCGAAATGGTCAGTGATCTGTTTATTAACTTGGCTTTCGAAGACTTTAGAAAGGCAGGGAAGGATGGATATAGGTCTATAACAGTTTGGGTCTAGAGTGTCACCCACTTTGAAGAGGGTGATGACCGCGGCAGCTTTCCAATCTTTAGGGATCTCGGACGATACGAAAGAGAGGTTGAACAGACTGGTAATAGGGGTTGCAATAATGGTGGCGGATAATTTTAGAAAGATAAGGTCCAGATTGTCTAGCCCAGCTGATTTGTACGGGTCCAGGTTTTGCAGCTCTTTCAGAACATCTGCTATCTGGATTTGGGTGAAGGAGAAGCTGGGGAGGCTTGGGCAAGTAGCTGCGGGGAGTGCGGAGCTGTTGGCCGGGGTTGGGGTAGCCAGGAGGAAAGCATGGCCAGCCGTAGAGAAAAGCGTATTGAATTTCTCGATTATCGTGGATCTATCGGTGTTGACAGTGTTTCCTAGCCTCAGTGCAGTGGGCAGCTGGGAGGAGGTGCTCTTATTCTCCATGGACTTTACAGTGTCCCAAAATCTTTTGGAGTTAGAGCTACAGGATGCATATTTCTGTTTGAAAAAGCTAGCCTTTGCTTTCCTGACTTCCCTGAAAAGTTGCATATCGCGGGGACTATTCAATGCTAGTGCAGTCCGCCACAGGATGTTTTTGTAAGTCGCTTTGGATAAGAGTGTCTGCTGTAATGTAACTTGCAGGGAGCTGTCATTATAACAGCAGTACTGTATGCTTGAATATGTGCATTTCTGACATGCAAAAATTTGAGACTGTCTAAACATTCCTTCAAACAGAGTGTGAAATGAAAAGCCATAATTCAACTCCAACTGTATATTGACTTGCTTAGCAGATGAGTATCCACTCAACAGTGCTCATATGAGGGGCTGTTCAAATTAGGGACTGAGAGGTGAATGTGGTGGTTATACAGTACTCTAACTACCCAAAGGTGGTGGGGCATTGCTTTTCCAGGTGGTCCCTTTGAGGAGAGGGTGAAAATAGCTTTAGTCAGAGGTCAAGCGCCCCTCTCTCTCTCTTTAGTCTGTCACTGTAAAACGTCTGTTGGCCTTTAAACACCTCTGAAGGCTTTCCTGTGGGAGAGAGAGGCCCTTTAATTTGGTCTATGATGCCCAGCCCAACAGACAAACAGAGAGTGACACATTTGCCCCTGTGCAAGTATACCTGTGTGCAAGCGTGTACATGAATATTCGTCATAGCATGGTTTCACCATCCCAGCATGGGAAAGAGAAAACTAGTGGGGTGCTCTAATGGGCTACCCAGGGACCAGTCACTATCTCTGGAGACACATAGTCTCCATACATCCCTGTCCTGCATCCTTCTCCTGCCTTTGCCAAAATGCTCACTTCCACCGTTTTTCTTTTTCAATACCATTAACTACAAACATAGATCCGTACCAATTAAGACAAGGAGGCCATGTTCATAGGAATTGTACAAGACATGAGACACCAGCGATAGGAACGTTTTTTGTAGTGTGCGTGACTACATTTGTTTACGTAAGAGTGTGTGTAGATTTGTATTTCTGTATTGTCCTCTAGCCAGACCACCCCACACAGAGACAAAGCAGTTGCAGCATGGCTGCCTGGCAGATGGAATGCATTTGCACTTCTCTGCTGAAGGACTTGCTTTAGCAACTTTACCTAACTGTCCCAAATATAGACCAAAGAAAAGAATGGAAAAGCACAGGCTTTTCAGTAAAAGGTAAACATAATGGTAAAAGTCCTGTTTAAAATAAACACCTTGTCCCATCTGTTTAATGGTGAGGTACTCTTACTTGGTCTAGGTATAGAAATTGAAAGTATATAGATATAAAAAACATAGTGTTCTATATGTATGGAAATGTGTGTGAATGTGTGTATGTGTCAGGGGCGTCGAAAAGGACAGACCAAGGCGCAGCGGGTATCATGCTCATCTTCCTTTTTATTACGAGTGAACACTTAAACAAAATAAACCAACGCCAAACAACAGTTCCGTAAGGACACAAGGACTATACGAAAAACAACCACCCACAAAACCCAAAGAAAAACAGGCTGCCTAAGTATGGCTTCCAATCAGACAACAAAAGACACCTGCCTCTGATTGGAAACCACACTCGGCCAAACCTGGAAAACGGAACATAGAAAATGAAAACTAGAACCAAAATCCCCTAGACCAAAAACCCCAAAACACCCAAAACAAACACCCCCTGCCACGCCCTGACCATACTACAATGACAAATGACCACTTTACTGGTCAGGAAGTGACAGTATGTGTGATCATTTGTGTGTGTATCTCTTCATTTGTATGTGCGAGCGTGCGTATGTACAAGCCTGTGTGTGTGTCTGTGTGATTGCGTACATGTGTATGTGTGAGTGTGTGTGTCTGCGTGCAAACCTGTGTTTCGTGGATGTGTATTTTGTATGTGTAGCCCAACTTGGCCCTGAGTGCCACAGTGGCCCTAATCAGTGTAGCAACAACAGAGGGGCTAAAGCCTTAGTCTTATCTTCCACACAATCAGATTAGAGCGGATTGCTGCTACGCTAAGCGCTAACCACAAAGTAAAGCCCTGCCCGCCCCGGATCAAGATGATTTGATTAAAAATTCCTGATCATATTATCCTTTAAGCAGCATAAATTGTTTTATTCTTTTTTTCCCCCACATATTTATTTTTTAGCTCCTGAGGCGATATTAGAGAGAGATTGTCTGAATCTCTCCTCTTCACCTGCGCTTATTCGCCTCCCTCCATCCCTCCCTCCCTCCATCGATCTCTCGCTCCTTCTATTCGCTGGCGGTTAGTTGTTAGTTCCATTGTTGGCCAGATGGGGGTGCCGTGCCCTGCTGTTCATGCCTAACCTACCTCCTCCACACCTAATCTCATCAAAATAAACATGCCAGCAGTTGTCAGCTTTTCTGGCCAGAGAGGTGGAGGGGAGGTGGAGGGGAGATGGAGGCGTAGGGAAGCAGTGGAGGGAGACGCAGGGAGGCAAAGGGGGGAGAACGGAGGGAGGGAGGCGGAGGGGGCTCTGGAAACGGGTCAGGCTAATCATGCATATAATTGCATTTTGACATTTGAAGCTACTGGGACCAGACCTTTGGATATCAGGTTATCCTGGAAGCACTTAAGTGATTAACAAATGAAAATGCAGCTCTAAAACTTAATTAGATAAGATATTTGCCACATCACATCCAGGCCTGGGGGGAGGGGCTTGGGGGTTGGGAGGGTGTCCCCTGATGGAATGACCCGTATGTATGGTGATATAAAACATCACAATAAGAGGACAGAAGATGGGATCTCACCTCTGAGCTAAGGTAGGCTCACCATGGTGTCGGCTACACACTGAACCTTAAGCTCAGCACTGATTCTCAATAAGCCTAACACACAACAGTATGCTAATGGAATGGTAATGCTAACACTTTGCTGTGGCTTTCTCTATATGTCTCTCTCTCCGTGAATCTCTTTGTCTCTCTCCCCATCTATTGCTCTCTCTTTGGACTAGGACAATGACCCAGGTTGTTTTTCATGAAACAAGAGGAGAGGAAGTGAGAGAGAGAGAGAGAGCAAGAGAGATGGAGAGAGAAAGAGAGAGAGAGATCATTAGCCTCACTTTGCTTTAACTTCCTTGTTTGCTCTTATGTCTAATTAATGTTATTACCATTCCCTGGTGGCCAAGTTAAAGAGAAAAATAAACATTTACCCTCCATTTTTATCAGCAAGCCCCTCTGGGCAGCGGAGAGCCTCTCTCTCAGTTAAATGGTTGAGATTAAAGAAGTGGTAAACACCCCAGGGTTAGTAGCTAACAGCTAGCACTTAGCACCAGGGTTAAAACAAGTAAAAACACATTAATACTGCTCTGTGGTGAAGCCAACATATATAAACTCAGCAAAAAAAGAAACGTCCTTTCACTGTCAACTGAGTTAATTTTCAGCAAACTTAACATGTGTAAAAATTTGTATGAACATAACAAGATTCAACAACTGAGACATAAACTGAACAAGTTCCACGGACATGTGACTAACAGAAATGGAATAATGTGTCCCTGAACAAAGGGGGGTCAAAATCAAAAGTAACAGTCAGTATCTGATGTGGCCACCAGCTGCATTAAGTACTGCAGTGCTGCAGACAAAACCGCGACTCGTCAGTGAAGAGCACTTTTTGCCAGTCCTGTCTGGTCCAGTGACGGTGGGTTTGTGCCCATAGGCGACGTTGTTGCCGGTGATGTCTGGTAAGGACCTGCCTTACACCAGGCCTACAAGCCCTCAGTTCAGTCTCTCTCAGCCTACTGCGGACAGTCTGAGCACTGATGGAGGGATTGTGCGTTCCTGGTGTAACTCGGGCAGTTGTTGTTGCCATCCTGTACCTCTCCTGCAGGTGTGATGTCCGGATGTACCGATTCTGTGCAGGTGTTGTTACGCGTGGTCTCACAGTACGGACATTGCAATTTATTTCCCTGGCCGCATCGGCAGTCCTCATGCCTCCTTGCAGCATGCCTAAGGCACGTTCACCCAGATGAGCAGGGACCCTGGGCATCTTTCTTTTGGTGTTTTTCAGAGTCAGTAGAAAGGCCTCTTTAGTGTCCTAAGTTTTTATAACTGTGACCTTAATTGCCTACCGTCTGTAACCTGTTAATGTCTTAACGACCGTTCCACAGGTGCATGTTCATTAATTGTTTATGGTTCATTGAACAAGCATGGGAAACAGTGTTTAAACCCTTTACAATGGAGATCTGTGAAGTTATTTTGATTTTTACAAATTATCTTTGAAAGACAGGGTCCTGAAAAATATACGTTTCTTTTTTGCTGAGTTTAGATACTCTCTATAGGACGAGTAAGTCAATATTGCTACTGTGATATGGTGTGTCACTGCTTTCATATACTGGTTCAACTAGAAGTCAGCACCGGGACTAAATAAGCAAAAACAGAGGAACTCTGCCTAGAAGGCCAGCATCCCGGAGTTGCCTCTTCACTGTTGACGTTGAGACATGTTTTGCGGGTACTTTTTAATGAAGCTGCCAGTTGAGGACTTGTGAGGCGTATGTTTGTCAAACTAGACACTCTAATGTACTTGTCCTCTTGCTCAGTTGTGCACCGGGGCCTCCCACTCCTCTTTCTATTCTGGTTAGAGACAGTTTGTTCTGCAATATTTGTGTTATTTTGCCCATTTTAATCTTTTCTTTTTATTGGCCAGTCTGAGATATGGCTTTTTCTTTGCAACTCTGCCTAGAAGGCCAGCCTCCCAGAGTCGTCTCTTCACCGTTGACGTTGAGACTGGTGTTGAGACTGGTGTTTTGCGTTGTACGAGTTCTTCAGTTTCTTGGCAATTTCTCGCATGGAATAGCCGTCATTTCTCAGAACAAGAATAGTTTCAGAAGAAAGTTCTTTGTTTCTGGCCATTTTGAGCCTGTAATCGAACCAACAAATGCTGATGCTCCAGATACACATCTGGTCTAAAGAAGGCCAGTTTTATTGCTTCTTTAATCAGGACAATAGTTTTCAGCTCAATTAGCCTTTTAAAATAATAAACTTGGATTAGCTAACACAATGTGCCATTGGAACACAGGATTGACGGTTGCTGATAATGGGCCTCTGTATGCCTATGTAGATATTCCATAAAGAAATCTGCCGTTTCCAGCTTCAATAGTCATTTACAACATTAACAATGTCTACACTGTATATTCTGATCAATTGTATGTTATTTTAATGGACAAATAATGTGGTTTTCTTTCAAAAACAAGGACATTTCTATGTGACCACAAACTTTTGAACGGTAGTGTATGTGAACAGGTCCAGTTTACCACCTAGTCAGAATTGACCGATGCAATATTTGATTCTAGGGTCAAACTAAAAACAGATAACCACTACTAACCCTTACACGTTCTCTTTGCCATAGATGTACTGTAGGTCTGGTCTGTTTATACCAGTGAGAGGGTGTGGTTCTCCCTGTGTCTCTACTGTATGGCCTAAATGGAGTCCTGTCTTAGCCTGTCCTGTCCAGGTTCTTACCTGGCTCTGCTCTGCTCAGTGTTCAACACTTATGGTTCTCTCCACATGCTGCTGAGAGCCAGCCAGCTTCTGAACATGATTAGCTACTTTTCCACTTTACTAATTCATGGCCAACTTACCCCCTGAGCGCATAGGCCACCATTCAGCTACCTCCGTATCTCTGACCCTGTCTCTATTGTTGTTCCTCAGATACTGACCCTCTCCCAATTAGCTTCAGCAAGGACGCCAGTTCCTATTACTGCACCATGAGGCCCTCTCCTGCACCAAAGGGCCTCTCCTCCATCAGATGGCCCACTCCAACTACAAGGGGCCCCTTTACTGCACGCTGCACTTCTGCACCAGTGGACCCCCTGATGCACCAGGGAGCCTGCTCCTGCGCCACTGGGCCCAATAGCGCTGCACCCCGTAAACCAATTACTGCTCTAGTGGGCCCGCTGTAGCATCAAAAGGGTCTCAGTTTGGTGGGGTTCCTGTTCCTCTGGTTCGTTTCATCTTAAGCTTGTGTTGTAAATAATTCATATTTCTCTCTCTTTCTATTCTAAGAGAGCGAGAGAGAGCGAGAGAGAAGGGGAAGAGAGAGACAGAGAGAGAGAGAGAAAGAGAGAGGGGGGAGCATCTTGTCCTGTCCTGTTCTGTCCAGTCAGGGGCTCGCTAGCCTGTGATTTAGAATTCAGCCATTTTGGAACAGTCAAGGCCCCAGTGAAGATAGATTGACTGCAGGGGACAAGGGACATGACTGGTGACATCTTGTCTTAGTGTATGTGTTGTGCTGTACTCTCCATTCATCCCTGTACTAACACTCAGGTCCCACAATACATGTATGAATCCTATTTCCCTAGTGTAGGATTAGAAAGGTCACCCGCAGCAATACTGTATCAAGGCTATAACAACAAGATAAGCCACTAACTACCAACACAAACACTAATTGAACATCAATTCAGAAAGAAATAAAACACTTGATCACTACCCCAGCACTGTGAAGCTGAAATGTACAATTCAAGTTCCATTTAAAGATGTTCCTCTATTCTAAATGAAGAGGGGCAGTAACAGCAGCAGTAACAGCAGCAGTAACAGCAGGCTTCGTCTACTACTCTAGTCTAGTGGGCCCGTCCAGAGCTGCTGCTGCTGCTCCTGCTGCTGCTGCTCCTGCTGCTGCTGCTCCTGCTGCTGCTGCTCCTGCTGCTGCTGCTGCTCCTGCTGCTGCTGCTCCTGCTGCTGCTCCTGCTGCTGCTGCTCCTGCTGCTGCACAAAGGCTGTGATGAAGACACAGCTCCGACAGATGCCCCAGACCATGTCTCCATTTATGCCCCGCTCCCCGGGACAGGAGCCGTCAGTCAGAGAGGGCCGATGAGAGGGGGGAAAGAGGCGAGGGGAGCATGGGGCCCAGCTGTCAGCTCACTACAATCACATATGGCCGGGTGTCCTGGCTGTGCTGTGTTAAATGTCAGGGAGCCCTCCTCCTACACACACACCTTACCACACACACACCTTACCACACACACACCTTGTCACATACACACACCTTACCACACACACACCTTACCACACATACACCTTGTCACATACACACACCTTACCACACACACACCTTACCACATACACACCTTGTCACATACACACACCTTACCGCACACACACCTTGCCACACACACACACATGTGCACAGACATTATGTAGACACACACACACACATTGTCACATATACATATGCATGCAGAAACACCCACACACACACACAAACACACACACACACACACACACACAAACATTCTTAAGCAGGCCTCCTCACCTCCTGCATTTTGCATAGGTGACACTCTTCATTATTCAAAGCTTCTTTCTGGGTATGTGGCGTGCACATCGAGAGGTGACATGCACTCTCTCCAAACAAGGTACACCTTAATTATGCATGCTCAGACTACAGGCATTGCATTTCAGTGTGTGTGTGTGTGTGTGTGTGTGTGTGTGTGTGTGTGTGTGTGTGTGTGTGTGTGTGTGTGTGTGTGTGTGTGTGTGTGTGTGTGTGCACATGCGTAGATAGCACCTGCGAGACACCATACAAAGGCCCATCTTGAACATGAAAAAACATCTTCATTTTGAAGATAATAGGTACATATGGCAAGTGAAGTCAGCTGAATGAAGCTACAGTACAACATGTGGCGGGTGCAATATGCTTGAGCAACACGAAGTTGACGTTAGGTAAGCGTTTCCTCAATGTGATGACAAGATACACCATGACACACAGGGATCCCACCTGACCCTCCTCTACTCACAGCCAACTACAGCACTGTGCTGTTCGCCACAAACACACCTCCATTATTGTTGTTTACGTAGTCTATTTATCCGCATGACAACACTTCAAACCTCACAGCAGCTCCCCGAGGACACAGCAGTGATGAAACAATTAAAAGACTGAGACAAGAGGGATCCTCTTCTTCCATTCCCCTCATTCTCTGTATGAATTACAGAACACAGACAGTTTCAGAGCAGACCACAGTAGGCTTTCATTTAGAAGATTACAGCAGATTAAAACTCCCATTGATGTTCAGGACTGCATGACTCCTTTAGATATAAGGTGGGTGCTGTTCTGTTGTGAGAGTCGACAGACAACACTCTGTATTAGAACAGTGGTTCCAAAACAGTATGTCAGGCAGGCAGCACATTAACCATAGCCACAGTATGTCAGGCAGGCAGCACATTAACCATAGCCACAGTATGTCAGGCAGGCAGCACATTAACCATAGTCACAGTATGTCAGGCAGGCAGCACATTAACCCATAGCCACAGTATGTCAGGCAGGCAGCACATTAACCCATAGCCACAGTATGTCAGGCAGGCAGCACATTAACCCATAGCCACAGTATGTCAGGCAGGCAGCACATTAACCATAGCCACAGTATGTCAGGCAGGCAGCACATTAACCCATAGCCACAGTATGTCAGGCAGGCAGCACATTAACCATAGCCACAGTATGTCAGGCAGGCAGCACATTAACCATAGCCACAGTATGTCAGGCAGGCAGCACATTAACCATAGCCACAGTATGTCAGGCAGGCAGCACATTAACCATAGCCACAGTATGTCAGGCAGGCAGCACATTAACCCATAGCCACAGTATGTCAGGCAGGCAGCACATTAACCCATAGCCACAGTATGTCAGGCAGGCAGCACATTAACCATAGCCACAGTATGTCAGGCAGGCAGCACATTAACCCATAGCCACAGTATGTCAGGCAGGCAGCACATTAACCCATAGCCACAGTATGTCAGGCAGGCAGCACATTAACCCATAGCCACAGTATGTCAGGCAGGCAGCACATTAACCCATAGCCACAGTATGTCAGGCAGGCAGCACATTAACCCATAGCCACAGTATGTCAGGCAGGCAGCACATTAACCCATAGCCACAGTATGTCAGGCAGGCAGCACATTAACCCATAGCCACAGTATGTCAGGCAGGCAGCACAGGGGTGTAGCAGGACAGGGATTTTCAGCTTGATTGGGTTTTCATCTTGGAGTAAAGAGATGCATTATTTATTTCCTAGCTACCTTGCATGTGTTGGTGTTTGGGGGGGGTATAATGAAGGGGGTGTGGGGGGTTGGAAGGCTGTGTGTGTGTGTGGTTGGATGCTCTCCTGTTTGTGTGATGCCTGAAAAGCCCATCAAATGATAAATACTTTTGAGTATTCTACTTTTCTACCTTTCTCTTGATGCAGAATAAAAACAAGCTTCAGGGTCAGAGAGCAACGCTCCCAAAAGTGAAATTCCACCAATTATTCACGGGAGATCCACAGCGGGCGCTCTGCTCCGGCTCCGCTCAGGGCAACATGTCCGCATCCTTCACTGGGCAGAGGAGACTGACAGCCCCATTATAAACGGCCCGCGTGACAGATAAATATTTCAACACGCAAATAAATAAAGGATGCCTGGCGTTTTCCCTCTGAATGGCTTTTCACAGCCGACTGCCCACGCCCGCTCGCCCCGGGATCTTCTGTCTACCTCTCACCTACACCCCCCACCCCCCGCCCCGCCCCAGTCTCGACACCCCCCAAAAGGGCCAAACCTCTTCTTCTTCCACCCTCCCTGGGGGCCCCTGACTCCCTGCTATATCTCCCCTCCTGGCCCTGCCTGCCTGCCAACATCACACAGGTAACACTCTGCTCCCCATCTCAGGGTACAAAGAAGCAATTAATGTGTGTGTGGTGGGACAGTATGTAGGAGGAAGACCTCTCCATTGTCGAGCCACAGCTCACACTCCCCAGACCTTTGTTACCCAGTACAGTAATGTGTGGAATACATGTCCAATTTTAATGACTTTCTTTTGTAATGTAATGCTACCTATGAGGTGATTACAGAGCGAGCCTCTCTGGGGATGTGTAAAAATAATACATTTAATTTAATACTAGATTAATTGTATTAAATGGCTATGGTATCTAATAGGCATGGCTAAACGCCTCTCCTCTGTTCTTCTCTACACTTTCTTATGGATTACCTCGCTGCTGTGGTTTATTAGGACGCTCTCCATCCCCGAGGAACTGAGGTGTGATAATTCAATTAGAAAGGCAATTATGGGATGTTGGTTGGTGTGGTTACCATCTAGGAGAGGGCCAGATGGGAGTCTATCCAACTACCTTCTTCCAGCGATGTGAGAGAGAGAGAGAGAGAGAGAGAGAGAGAGAGAGAGAGAGAGAGAGAGAGAAGGAGGGAAAGCCAGAGAGAAAGTCACTCCAGTCTCTGAGAAGGTATGTATACTGGGAAAGATAGGAACTAAACATAATACGGGACTTTCAAACTTTCAGATTAGCCTCCAATGCCTTAGACGGTTCAACACACAGTCTGCTAGGACGCTAAGGAATAGGAGTGCTGACTGAGACCAATGGATTCTTCCTTCAATGGCAGTGGTGTGTATCATATAAGAAGACAATATATAAGAGATAAACAAGTGAAAATACGCAAAATCAGGCGCAAACACACACAATGACGCCAAAAACACAAAATACAGTCATATATACAGTAATGAGACAGCATGGCATTAATTGAGATACTTTCAGGCATCTGATAAACACTGGGCCATGTAAACAGGGGTTTGAGCAGTGGACAAGGGTTAGGGTATTGTGGTCTTTCCTACACAGAGCAGGCCTGGTCTACAGAGACCACTACTCTTCACGCAGTGGGACTAATTGGCAGAACAGACAAAACCCATAAGAAACACAGGACACACTCTAATCTCTCTCTCTCTCTCTCTCTGGGTCTCTCTTTCTCTCTCTGCTTCTCTCTATCTCTCGTGTCCTAACAAAAACCATGTTGAGCGGCGTTAGTATAGAGATAAAAAGAACACTCCAATATTAATGGTGCTGTGCTTTGTTCTGGGAGCTGCGTAGGGGAGACACATGACATCCTGAGACTAAAGCAGGAGGATCCCAGGCAGCCCAACCCAGCCCCAGCCAGGTCTGCTGCTTCATTAAGAGAGAGATGGAGGGTGTCTCTGTAGAGAAATCCATAGAGGCTTTCCTTCTCCACTGAGAACCACTGGGTCGGCCCCTCTATGCCTCCCCTCCCTTTCTCCCCCTCTATCTCTCTCCCTGCCTCCCCTTCTCTTAATTTCTCTCCCCATCCCCTTCTCTCTTCCTGCCTTTCTACCCCAGGTCTCTCCCTGCCCTTTATTCTCTATTGTACTCCTCTCCTCCCCTGTAGTCAGGTCCCAGGTTGGGATGCTGCTCCCCTGGGTGCTGTGTGTTGTTCTAGTTAATGTTCCTCCAGATGAGGAGCTCTGAGCTCAGAGAAAACAGCCCCCAGCTCCCAGCCTGGCTCTGTAGCTCCGTGGCTCCATGGTAAACAAGCAGGGCCTGAGTGCCACGGGCAACTCATAGCTTTACCCTGGGAGACTGTCTTTGTGAGGGAAAACACTTCATATTTAGACAAATGTTGGAATTATGCCGGGCTGCACCGGGCTCGCATATACCACTGGGAGGGTCCAGCCCTCTCTTCTTGTCTTGTTCTCGTTTTCTCTCTCATACCTCTCTTCTCCTTCTCGTTCTCTCTCATACCTCTCTTCTCCTTCTCGTTCTCTCCTCCCTCAGAGAGAGAGATGATCAAACTATGAAGAGTGGACACACTCAGTCCAACCTGAAACACAGCTCTAGAGAGAGCAGAGAGGGAAGGAGAGGGAGCGAGGGAGAGATAAAGAAAGAGTACTCACTCTCCCAAACCTCTTCATTCCCATCTCTGAATACAAGCATGGAGCTGTTTTAGCGAAATAGGGAACAGTTTATTGAGAAAGTCAGTACGTACAAGACTGAAGAGGTCGAGGAAATGTTTGTATCTTGGTTCTGCTTGTATTGAACAAAAACATCTATGTAAAGATGTCAGCATCTGAAGAAATGGATAACAAAGTGGGTAGCTAAAGTAAAGTTTTGGGGTTGTCGTATTACTTGTCTTCTGACTACATGTGAATTTGCTTCAATATGTGTAAGCACAGTTTTTAACAACAGTAACTTCAAAAAACAGCTAAATTCCTACTAGCCTGTCCTGCCAGATAAGCTATGAATGGAGAAGCCTGCAGATGTCTTGTACAATACAAAGTCATGTCCACTCATTCTGTCAGTAGAGATCTGTGGCTTAGTTAACCTTTCAGTCATTAACACCTGGTTATTAACAAAAGACACAATTGACAGCTGCGTTGGTGAAATCAACAGAATAATCTATTATTCCTTCTGAATATCATCCACTGAGCTCTAGAGTGATGTCACCATAGCTCCTACACACAACACAAACACCCCTCAGTCACACACACACCCCTCTCTCTGCATCAAAAGGCATGCATGTGTGGCTCAAACAAACAAATGTGCAGATGAGGTGCTACAAGCCCTAAACCCCTTTATTAACTGTGGTGCTGTAGATCCAGCAGAAGTGTCTCCCCAAACACTCCCTGCCTGTATGTAAACCCTTAAATCCTTGTCCCAGGCCCTCACAGCTCCTCCTAGACCCTCTCAGGCCCACTCAAAGGCCAGTGCAATCTGTTAGCCGCCCTGTTCCCGTCTGGGCCCGGCTGACATGGAGTCTCGTCTGCCATTGTCCCATAGACTCCCTCTCCTCTCTGAGGGCCTAGCCCACGACGCCCAGCCCAGCCAGCCCCAGCCTTAGCTTCAGGCATTGATTAAATATGCACCTTCCAGTCGCCATGAATCCACACCACCCAGCTAATCTCATCAGAGGCCAGGGACCAGGGACCTCCACATATGTAAATCTACATCTGTTCCCCTTCAAAGGGAGAGAGGGGAGATTCTCCTGGATTAGCCCCACACACAAGCACCTCCTTCTATCCCCGCCTCCCCCATCCTCCCCCGTCCCGCCTGGACCCCGCCACCAATCAAGGAGAGAGAATCATACACACACGCAAACACACACCACCTTGACAATTCCCTGACTTTCTCATCCACCCCCCCCCACCCACCCACCCACCCACCCTAAGTCCAACACACACAGACACCCTCCTTTCTCAATTAGCTCAATAGTAAGAGATGGCGAAGAAATGGCTCTTTGTGTCAATGCTTAGTGTTTTCCTTTGTGGCTAGGGCCCTACAAGCCTGCCGCTTGCCTTAGGGCTATTGCTGGGACTGGGTGACTGAGGCTGGGGGGAGAGGTGGAGGGGGTAGGCTCCTCATGGCCCAGGGATCTGGCACCACACGGAGAGGAGACATCCATACTGCCTTAAGATATCATTATACTCCTCTCCAACATGGGATTAGTGTGTTCTGTTATTGGGGTGCTGCCATGAGACGGTCTGGGAAGAGAGACAGCTTCATCAAGCAGCACCAGAGACTGGGAGAAATGGGTTATACCTCTGTTTCAATGCCAACATCCTCTTCCCAGGGGCAGCATCCCCTCCAGTACGGTGAACAGTCTCCGGTACTGGAGGTCTATTCAGTGTGTTTGTTATGCACTGAGAGTCTGTACTTCTTTCTTCATTATTTCCAAACATAAATCCTTCACTCAGGTGAAGAGGAGTGGGAATGAATGAGCCAATTGGAAGCTGAGGATGATTAGGTGGCCATTATGTTACAGGGGCCAGATTGATAGGGGTCTGGGTGTGGTAGTCATGTACAGTATGATCTGAGAGGTGAGGTGAGCCCTGTGGGCTCTCTGACAGTAAGACAAAAGGAGAAATAACTCTTACCTCTCTCTAGTTTATCAATCCATCTTTTGTTATCTATCCTCAAACTACCACACCAAGACCCTTATCAATCCATCACTTCTGTTTGGATAACGCACCTAAAACATTTCTTCCATGAAGCAAGCCTAGGGTGACAGCAGTACTGACGTAGACTCTATAGGAGAGATGACTGGCATAAATCTACTGTGTGCTCTGAATGGGTCATAGTCATGGAGAAACAATGCAGTCCTGTGTTACCCTGAACATCCATTCTACCAGCTACATCAAACACTGTCTATGTGATAGAGACACACCTGCACACTGTCAAAATGGAAAAAGAGACTAATGGAATGGTGTTGCTACTCACTATGTGGTGGCAATGGTAACTCCTGAGAGGATCTATCCCACAACAAAGGAACAATGTGAACATGATAAAGTGCTCTGATGATCTGCATCTTTGGTGTAATCTGACACAGATGATGTAGTCATTTAAATTCGTAGGGATTTTCAACATCAAAATGTTAGCAGGGAAAATACAACCTCAAACATGTTCATCGAAGAGAATTACACTAGGCAATGACAATATAACACAAACCCATCTGACATTACACGGTGGCTACACACAGAGAGTGATGTAAACGTGGTAGATGAGGCGATTTGCATGTTTAATTAAGATATCATCCAGCACAACAAGAGAGCTAGAGCCTAAAGCTGCAGAGTCAACAGCCTCTATAATAACACACAGATCCCTCTGGTCAGGGAGGGAGGCAATAATACACTGAAAGAGGGAGGGGGGCAGTCACTAATACATTGAAAGAGAGAGCGCAAATCTTTTCATTAACACCCTGTGAAAGGCACATTCACACTCCAGCCCAGTAATTAAGACAGGGCTCACTCACCACAGTGGATGCTATCAGGGACATGGAGAGAGAGAGAGAGACTTATGTTTATTATCTATTTCACTTGCTTTCACAATGTAAACATATGTTTCCCATGCCAATAAAGCTCTTTGAATTGAATTGAATTGAGAGAGAGAGAGAGAGAGAGAGAGACAGAGGCAGAGAGAGAGAGAAAGAGAGAGACAGAGAGAGAGAGACAGAGAGAGAGAGACAGAGAGAGAGAGAGAGAGAGAGAGAGAGAGAGAGAGAGAGAGAGAAAGAGGTAAAATGGGAATGAGAGACGGGAAGAGATTGGGACTCGAGGAGAGGAGGGAAAAGGGGAGGAGAGAAATGAATAAGATAGAGAGAGAGAGAGAGAGAGAGAGGAGGGGGAATATCTGTCTCCCTCTCTTTAATTTTAATCAGTTTGATTTAAAGTCACTCTGTAGAGTGGTTACCAGTCAGTCAGTCAGTCCATCAGCAGCAGAGCAGTACAGGCCTCATTACCTCTCCCCTGGCTGGCATCATTGTTCAGGCCCTGTTTGAAATCCACCAAAGCAATGGAGATTTGCTTAAATCCGGTCCATCAAAGGTAACACAGACGCTGTGGTGGTGACGCTACGTCTCTGGATTAGGCCACGACAGAGGGGGAGGATGGAGGAGAGAGAGGGAGAGATGGAGAGAGAGGAGACCCAGTCTGGATTTTATTTAACCATTTCGAATTCACATTGTGACATGTCTCACATCTCAGGCACACTTGAGATGACACTTCCAGTCTCCTTTTGAATAATCTGGAGGGTTTTAGGTTACATAATTACTCCATGACAATTTGGGCACGTATGTCAGAGTGCGGTAGGCAGGCAGGGAAGAAGCCACAAGCCAGTCTCCCTGCCTTCACTAAGCTTATATAGGGACAGGGATAAGCGCCAGGCAGTGTCCTGGCCTAGTCTACTCCACCAAGTTGCTAGGGCTGATTTGGATCAAATTTGCAATTCATAACAACCTTTTTTGAAAATAATATTTTCTCTCTCATGAATACAGAATTGGGAGAGGTAGTGCTGTATTGCACAGATGACAGTAGTAGTACAGAGAACTCATTTTGTGGTGGACGATGTGGTTGACTGGGGACAAAGGATGATAGGATGGGGTCTATGGGGAGAGAATTTCTCTCTCTCTCTCTCTCTCTCTCTCACTCTCTCTCTCTCTCTCTCACTCTCTCTCTCGTTCTCTCTCTCTCTCTCACTCTCTCTCTTGATGTGGAGAAGATCTGCAAAAAGGAGTCGGACAAAATCCCTCCTGAGATGTGTGCAAACCTGGTGGCCAACTACAAGAAACGTCTGACCTCTGTGATTGCCAACAAGGGTTTTGCCACCAAGTACTAAGTCATGTTTTGCAGAGGGGTCAAATACTTATTTCCCTCATTAAAATGCAAATCAATTTATAACATTTTTGACATGCGTTTTTTCTGGATTTTTTTGTTGTTATTCTGTCTCTCACTGTTCAAATAAACCTACCATTAAAATTATAGACTGATCATTTCTTTGTCAGTGGGCAAACGTACAAAATCAGCAGGGGATCAAATACTTTTTTCCCTCACTGTACACTAGCCATTGAGCCTTTTTTGGGCCTCCTCTACAGGAGACTGCTGGGAGTGTGCTGGACAGGCATGGGTGTGGTGACAGGCATAGCAGTGTCAGCATATGCAGATTACATTTCTGTGATGGTCAGGGATGGTTAGGATATGCAAGCACTAGAGACCAGTCTGAAGCTGCACGAGAGAGCTTCGTCAGCTAAGGTAAACTGGGGCACGACCAAAGCTCTGTTATGTAGGGCATGGGGGGAGAGGGCCCCTCCTCTGCTTCCAGGGGGTTTGCAGTGGGGTTGTGAAGGGCTTCAAGTGTTGGGGGTGTACCTGGGCTCAGAGAGGTGAGCAGGAAGAACTGGGAGGGGCTGTCACAGGCAGTTGTGTCAAGACTGGCCAGGTGGAGGTGGCTCCTGTCCCAAGTGTCATATAGAGGGAGGGTGCTGATAATCAACAACCTGGTGGCATCTTCCCTGTGGCATAAACTGGCTGTCCTCAACCCCCCTGCCGGTCTGCTCTCATGTACCGCCGTTAATTCCCAATGAGCTATTGGAGCGCGAGCTATTGCGGTTTGGGATGTTTGCAAGTTCAATTAAGATTTTCCCGTTAGGTTGCAAACACCCGGCTTTGAAACAGGTTATGTTGTTTCGGCGACAGGTGTTTATGTTTTTGGACTCACCGGAACAGACTTTGGAGTTATCGTAAAGTCAAGTATGACAACAGATTGTATATGGCTTATGCTAGTACGGGTAGTCCATGGTGTTTTGAGTGTGGGGATGTTGGCCATAAGCAATATGCTTGCCCGAAAAGGGAGAAGGCGGAGGGAGGGGCACAGGTGGTCCTCGTAATGCCTGGGCCCACTGATGTAGGGAGAAGCGGGCGGTGGTGGGTGAATCTTTTCATGAGGGTTCTCTTCCTGTATCTTGTCAACGTGCTGTGCTTTCATTGTTGCCAAAAAAGGGGGATTTGGCTCCTATAAAAAATTGGCGACCTGTTGTGTTGCTGTGTGCGGAATATAAAATTGTATCTAAATGTCTCTCAAACAGGTTGAAAGAATATCTGGGGCTGTTAGTCCACAAGGACCAGTCTTACTGTGTACCTGACCGATCTATTGTTGATAACTTGTTTCTAATAAGAGATGTTTTAGACATTTGTAAACTGTCTGATGTGAAAGTGGGTTTACTTTCTTTGGATCAGGAGAAGGCTTTTGACCGTGTGGACCACCAGTACTTGTTCAAAACAATGAAAGCTTTTGGGTTTGGGGATGTTTTTTTGTCTGCTGGGTTCTCATGTATGGTGAAGGTGGGTGGTGGTTTGAGTTGCCCCATCCCTGTCCAAAGGGGTATCAGGCAGGGATGCCCAATTTCAGGACAGTTATATTGTCTGGCAATTGAACCAATGCTTTGCTTTTTAAGAGCGAGGCTTACTGGTTTCTCTGTGCCAGGAGTAATGAAGGGTCCCACGATAGCACAGTCTGCGGATGTAGATGATGTGACAGTTTTTACTACATGGGGTGAGGATGTTAAGGTTCTCTCAAACACTTTAAAGGTGTATTAGAGGGCCTCCTCAGCTAGAGTCAATTGGGAAAAGAGTGAATCACTGTGGGCAGGTCAGCTTCAGATAGGGTCCAGTCCACGGTTACCAGGGGGGCTTCAGTGGGGAAGAGATGGGATGAAGACTGTGAGTTTTTTTCTAGACTCCAATGTATTTCAGAAAACGAACTGGGAGGGTGTATTGGAGAAAGTGTGTGCCAGACTGTCAAGGTGAAAATGGGTGCTACCCCAGCTGTCTTATAGGGGAAGGGTACTGGTAGCCAATAATCTTGCTGCCTCTACCCTGTGGCATAGACTAATGATTTTACAGCCACCAGGGGGTCTGAAAAAAGAGCTTCAGAGGATCCTTGTCAATTTATTTTGGTCTGGACAACATTGCATTAAAGCTGCAGCCCTGTACCTGCCACTACATGAGGGTGGGCAAGGCCCGGTGGACATTTCTTCCAGGATCATGGCTTTCTGGCTTCAAGCAGCCCAGAGGCTGTTGTACAGAGTCGGTTCTAGCTGGGTCGACACAGCCTATACACTGATGAGGAGAGTGGGCTGTTTGGGCTTAGATAAGCACATTTTCCTCTTAAAGCTGGAGGGGGGTGGAGAGGTCTGGACTGACATCGTTTTATGAGTCTGTTATGCAGGCCTGGAGAGTTTTTGTCAAGTCCCGTAAGGCCGGCACGCCACCAGGGATGTGGCTTTTTGAAGAGCCTCTTTTTAACAACACTGCCATCCAGTCCCGTGCTGTGGGTTCAGCCAGCCTACGTTCATGCCTGTTAGGTGTGGGGTGTACTAAGCTGGGTCATCTGATGCGGAGCAGGAGCAGATCGTTGGAGGAGCTGGGAGAAAGAGCGGGGATCCGATCATCTCACCTACTGAGGAAGGTCATAGATGAGGTCTGTAATTCCTTGCCAGAACACATCGACAATATGTGACTGACACTTCCAATTCTGATTGGTGGAAGGAGGGTCTGGATTATGTATTCCCTGCACTGATTGTTAGTGCTGCGGCGGGGGATTTCGAGGAGGACATGGGGATGCTGCTTTCCTTCGATACCCCGGAGCTGGGGGAGTTCAAGGCGGTGGGAAAGAAGACCATGTACAAAATCTGTGTAAAAGTGTCCTTTGCCTCTTCCCTGGAAGGGGTCAAATCGACGAGGTGGGCGGGTGTGTTTGGTCCAGGGAATGTTGGCAGCGAGACTGAGGGTTGAGTTTGCCTATTACAAACTGGTTAACAATATTGATCTGTTTATGAGTATATGGGGTATTCAGAGGTTGTTATGTTTAGTTACTGTGGAAGAGAATTTGGTGTTGTGTTTTTAATTGATGTGTAACTATGGTTTTGTATGAGTGTTTATAGTGTTGTGGGCTCTCAGACCCAATAAAGATTATTTAAAACTCAAACACTCTCTCTCTCTCTCTCTCTCTCTCTCTCTCTCTCTCTCTCTCTCTCTCTGCAGAATGTCTCTGGGCTTTAGCGATTGAATCAGGAAGCTTCTATCCAAGCTATCACATCCATACAGTGATGATAGAGCCAGCAGTGACTGTGGAAAGTCATGTCTGGATGACCACACACCAACTCAGGATGAGGCTGCTACAGTATCTCCTATAAAAAGTGTATGCTGATCCGTGGCAGCTCTGATAAAAGGCATGCTAAGACACACACTTTTATCACTGTCCTATCTTTAAAAAAAACATGTTTTCTGGAGAAACACCTCTTGTCTGAAAGGGCACTTTTCTGTCCAATATCGGCATGACCTTTGAGCTAGGGTTCACATAAACAACACCATCACTCTGGTCATGGATATTCATGACAAGACTCACAACGTAACACTCTTAGCAATGGTAAAACCATCCCATCAATAGCAAATAGAGACAATCATCTGTTTTATTCATATTCAAAACATCCAAGAACACTAAAAGGATATCTTGTTGCTACCCAAGTCTATCAATCTGGGATCATAGTGTTGACACATTGTTTAGATACTGAATATGTGTTGTATGTTGATTCCTGGTGTGTTTATGATGTGTAGAACATTAAAACATGAGCTCTGCGATGTCGTCCCCAGCTGGGTCTTGTCGTCCCAGAAGCCTTTGCCATGGTCAAGCCCCAGTGACACCGTGGCTCCCATGGGCCTTTGGAGTGGAGGGAGAAGGGGGTGAGAGGCAATGAGAGGAGGTGAGGAAGCATGAGGGAGAGAAGGGTGACAGGTCGATGAGAGGGGGGTGAGAGGGAGGGTGGGGGTATTTGAAGGGGGTGAGAGGTGTGGGTATGGGGGCCCTGGGGGGGCCTGGTCCCTACGAGGGGAGCCAGGTTAAGCCAGTTAAGGGCATTAGACCTCCAGGCTGATGAAAGGGGGCCCTCCCAGATCAAATTGAGGTAAATCTGCTTCATAATCCGCCCCACAAAAGGAATTTAGACTTGGCCATTGTGTTGGCCAGGGTAAACAGGGGGTCTGTGCTATAAGCTATCACTGAGGACAAAGACAGGGAGCTGGGAGCTAAGGCAGTCATCTTACCCCAGTGGGTCATGTTAGCACACGGATCACAGGGTTAGACACACTGACACGGATCAAGCAACAGAACTTGCCTCAATATCACAGCACTACCACAACTCTCTCCTATAAGGCTTTAATCCTCACAAAAGTTGTCAGGTCTCAACACTCAAGCATGCTGTCCGTGACTGCTCATATTCAGGCGTAAGTAAAGCGAGTGTCAAGATAAGATTGCAATCACCTGCAAGATCTAGAAACTCTAGACAGTCTGCTGAAGGGGTGCTTTCATACCCTCTCCTCTCCAATGCTTTTACACCCTGGTACTTTACTGTCACAGCGTAAAATGATTGTTATTGCATTGTGTTACTAGGACAACTGACAGATCAAGCCTCAATCATCCGTTCACCATGAAACCAAAGGGTAATTTCCCATATGGCCATTTCAGTTTCAGCAGCTTGTGCTTTGAACACAGAGAGAGGATGACAGGGGAGAGAGAGCAGCTTTCAGTGGCCGCTAGCTTGCTGTTTCATCCCCACAAAGGACTCTAATGGAGGCAGCATCAAACCCGTCACACCTCAGCTCAACCTAGCACAATAAATATGTGTTACATTAGGTTCCATGAAGGCCTCACAGTCCCAGCCCCCGAGGGCAGGAAAACAACCCTACAGCCCATGGGCCTCATTTAACACTTACCTGACAATTATAGAAGAACACGTTCATTTTCTGACCTGGTTCAAATTATCGGAGAAGAAAAACAAGAAACGTTTCTACACCATTCATTTGCTCCAAACGGGTTGTTTTTCTCTCCCCGGAGTAAAGAAAAGAAAGTTTGGCAAATGATAGTCTCAATGTGTGTGAAAGGCGCTAAAGTAGGTGTCAGGTACCATTACTGTCATGGTCCACACACATACACACACCGACCAACTGAGAAGATAAGCCTGTCAGGCAGGAGCGGAAGAGAGGAAGAGAGAGAGAGAGAGAGGGAGAGAGAGAGAGAGAGAGGAGAGAGAGAGAGAGAGAGAGACAGAGAGAGAGAGAGAGAGAGAGAGAGAGACAGAGAGAGAAGCAGAGAGAGAGAGAGAGAGAGAGAGAAAGAACAGCCCAGAGTTTTCCGTCTCTAGTAATTATCAGTCAAGGAAACCATAACATTGTTCACACAACACAGGAATGCAAAAACAAAGGTTCCATTCAGTGGTGTTAACACCAAGGTGTTTCCATAAAGCTGGCCGTTTTGTCATCTGAGACAAATGAAAGATAATCACCGCAGGCAACCAGGTGCTTCTTCCGTCTCTCAGGAGCCCTGCACGGCACATTTAGGATGGTTGAGGCGTGTGTGTGCGTGTGTGTGTGCGTGTGTGTGCGTGTGTGTGTGCGTGTGTGTGTGTGTGTGCATGCGTGTGTGCGTGCGTGTGTGTGTGTGTGTGTGTGTGTGTGTGTGTGTGTGTGTGTGTGTGTGTGTGTGTGTGTGTGTGTGTGTGTGTGTGTGTGTGTGTGTACATGTAATACAGTTTGCTCTTGTGTCAGACTGTTGGACACACAGTGTTATCAGGCCCAGTCCTGACATAGTCTCTAACCATGTCGGCTCAGTGTGTGTGCTTCCAGACTTAGTACTGGGTTATTAGTTGTTAGCTGTGGGCTCCTGTAGATAAACTGTAAGCTGTGTGTGTGTGTATCCTGTCAGATGGGTTGGGGCTGTGCTATGATGAATAAGCAGACTGAAGAGAGCCACAAGGAGTTGCTGTCAGTCTCCTCCTCTCCCTCTCTCCTCTCCTCTCCTCTCCTCTCCTCTCCTCTCCTCTCCTCTCCTCTCCTCTCCTCTACTCTTCCCACCTCTCCTCCCCTCTCTACAACAGCACAGTAACAGCCTGGGGTTATGATGGCGTGCCAGCACATCAGGAGCAGAGCATTTGACTGCTTCACCTCCTAATCGTGTCTCCTCTGGGTAGCTATCTCTAGGAAGACCTCCTCCTCCTATTCCGCTTCCTCCTCTTCCCCTTCCTTTACTCCTCTTCTTCCTCCTCCCTCTCCTCCTTTCCTACCTCCTCCTCCTCTCCAACCTCCTCCTCCTTCTCTCCCACCTCCTCCCTCTACTCTTCCTCCTCCTTTCCCACCTTCTCCTCTTCCTCCTCCTCTCTTCCTCCTCCTCCTCCACCTCCTCTCCCACTTCCTCCACTCCCTCTTCATCCTCCCTCTCCTCATCCTGTACCTCCTCCCTCCTCCTTCTCCTCCTCCTCTGCCTCCTCCCTCTCCTCTTCTTCCTCCTTCTCCTCCCTCTCCTCCTCCTCCTCCTCCTCTCCCAGCTCCACTCCCTTTTCCTCCTCTTTCTCTTCCCTCTCCACCTCCTTCTCCTCCTCTCCAACCTCCTCCACTCCCTATTCTTTCTCCCTCTTCTCCTCCCTCTCCTCATCCTCCTCCCTCTCCTTCTTCTCATCTTTTTGCAGGGCTCTGTTCTACACTTGACTCTACCCGAGTGGCGCAGTGGTCTAAGACACTGCATCTCAATGCAAGAGGCCTCACTGCAGTCCCTGGTTCAAATCCAAGCTGCATCATATCCGGCTGTGATTGGGAGTCCCATAGGGCGGCGCACAATTGGCCCAGCAATGGCCAGGGTAGGCAGTCGTTCTAAATAAGAATTTGTTCTTAACTGACTTGCCAGGTTAAATAAATAAAAACTTGAATAAAAACTGTATGCACACTGACACATCTGTAAGAAAAGAGAGAGCTAGGCCTATCTGCTGCACTTGCACAACCTACCTGTGAGCAGAGCTGTGGTCGTGTGTGTTGGTTTTGGATTGGACATCCCATGATAATGGCAAAAAAGAGCACTACAAACCTAATCCTGTTCCCAGACACGTCAAACTTGGCCTTTGTTAGCCAATACAGAAAGACCTGGAGAAACTCCCGGTTGCATAGGCGATGGCTTAATCTACCAACCAATCATCTCCCAAATAACGCCTTGCAGTCGTGTGATTCACAAAAATTAAATGATGACAAATACTTTACCCAGTTGGTCACTCCCATAGAATTACATGGTCCTTCCCACTAAGGAAAACTTTGAATCGTTGATATCCCAGTTTTATATGTACTGTGTGCAATAGCCTGGGGACGAGGTAACTAACAAACCCCTCAATGGAATGACCATATGTTTACCTCTTATAAAGTTATTACCGCTTTCAGTCAAGATGATGAAGTTTCCCACCCTGCAGGTAACATACAATAAATTCCCTTCATTTAATCCTATTCTGTGTTTTAATACCTGTAATATCTTCATATGATTTTCTCCTCTCCCTGTAATGTGCTATATTAAACCTTTTACAGGACACATCTGTGTGGAGAGAGAGGACAGTGTATGCTTGGTGAAATGACATTTCCATACATAAAAACTCTACAGGAGTCACAGTCCTCAGGGTGTAATACATGTTTCTGCACAACACCATCAGGACTAAACTAAAATGGCACCTGTCTTTATTTAACCTGAATGAGTCACACAGCATAAAGGTAGAATTAAGCTCTTCCACAGACTGCCCTGCCTAGTGGTAACTAGGGCCTACAGTCCGCCTCGCCACTCTGTAACCAGGAAGTATGTAACCAGGAAGTGAGACACACATTATAGCAGGGTGACTAATCATTCTTAACACCGTATCCTCCTCCGGTTAATGTGGTGGTGCAGCAGCTACTTCCTCCTCTGTTTGGATAGCGCTCCTGTCTACTGGTGGAGCTGTAAAGGTACAGTACAGGCTAGGACACACACAGATATTTTGTTTCCATAACAGTTAGAGGGAGGAAGCCAGTGTAGGCTGCTAGGTAACATCTTCCTCTGTGGCTTGTTGCTCTGAGCATTGCTGAACCCACCCATTTATTTTGGTTTGTCCTAAACTATATTTATCTCCCTCCTGACAAGTGGAACTCCAAAAAGAACATGCTTAAAGAGAAAAGGCAAATGTCTCTCTCTGCCTGATCCTAAGAAGTATACATACCATCCCATCATTTAGATTGATTTAGATCTGATCACCTTCAAATGGCAACATGAAAGCAAAACTAACAGGAAAAATAGTCTGGGTTCATGCAGACGGGTCTCACAAAGACTGCATACACACTTGCTTACACACACGTAAATAACAATCTGAAATTCTGAACTATAACATAAAACACTAAAAGGAACAATCTGAAAGAGTGAGTAAAGGATGTGTGACCTATCCATGCTGTTCACAGCATTTACATCAATCTGGACACCACATGTAACAAAGACAGATGTTCTCCTGTCATTGGCCCGGAGCCCATCTACACCCTGTTCTCTCATTGGATTAGCGAGTGTTAACAACCTGCTTTCCTATTGGTTCTCAGCATGGCAAGACCCAGTTCTCCTATTGGCCCACAATGTTCCAGCATGATCTGAGAAGCCAGAGGAATGATGTTTGGTGTTATGACAAGTAAATACAAAGTTCCTGTGATCTATTCAGGGTTGATTTGTCCATGAAATGCTTGTAATGGTTAAGGGTAAGAACAGAAAGAATTCAGCTACTCAGGCTGCTTCTCACACACACACGCAAACACCTTCACACGCACACACCTTCACACGCACACACCTTCACACGCAAACACCTTCACACGCAAACACCTTCACACACAAACACCTTCACACACAAACACCTTCACAGAACATTCCCCTCTAATCTCACACACAGCCACATCTGAAAATGGGAGCTGGCTGGCTGGATTAGTCTGTTCTCCCTGGTCAACAGTCATGAGTCAGATCATATCTGGCTTCTGCCTGTGTTCTTGTTTCTCTTTAAACTTTATAGGTACAATCAGGGATCTGGGAATCTTTTCAAATGCTTTAAAGTGGCATGTTGTTTGAGAGAAGAAAGACCTTGTCTGCCGGCCCATCCTCTCATCCGCCCTTTCATCCCAAACTGTCCAACCAACAAAATTGAGACGGCTCAACTGAACAACCGTACTGCAAAGGGCGCAAATCAAATTTAACCAAGTCACACAAGCAAAACCATCAGGCTTAAATGATGCAAGAAGAGATTTCTGTGGACAAACCAAGCTACTGGAAGACAGGATGAATCAGAATTTCTCAGTGCACGGGTATTCACTCTAAATATGAATTATTAAGTGGCTATCATACCCCATAGTATGAAAATAAATCCAGGAGGGTTTGTGTTGAGAGGACTGAGGTAGTGGGCTGAATGCTGATTAGAGGTGCAAGCTGGGGGTGGGGGCTGGGGTAGGAGGTGAGGTGGTGAGCCCCCGAGCTGGGGGGGGGGCAGGAGTGTTGTAGTGGCGAGCCCGGGGACGGAGGAGGGATGGAGGGGTGAGGCAGGGAGCCCCCTGAGGAGTAACAGGTACTAAGGTCCCGCAAGGAAGAGCCTGCTGCCTGAAACTTAACATGCAGGAAAAACCCTGATCCTGCCCTTTAACCTCTGACACCAGCGGCGCCTCAGATCAGATCAAAAACATCACTCACAGTCCGATACATCCACTGTCCCCTCTCTCTCTCTCAATTAAATGTAAAGGCTTCATTGGCATGGGAAACACATGTTAACATTGCCAAAGCAAGTGAACTGGATAATAAACAAAAGTGAAATAAACAACAAAAATGTACAGTAAACATTACACTCACAAATGTTCCTAAGGAATAAAGACATTTCAAATGTTATATTCTGTGCAAATAGTTCAAGTACAAAAGGGAAAATATTTGCAATTGTGTTTGTTCTTCACTGGTTGTCATCTTATTGTGGCAGCAGGTCACAAATATTGCTGCTGCGATGGCACACTGTGGTATTGTCAGAAGGTGAGTGTAGCTGGTGCATGAAGTCAGGCGCAGGAGAGCAAAATGAATGAGCAACGTACTTCTCTCAAAAAACAAAGGCACAAGGTAAATAACCACGCACAACAAACATGGGGGAAACAGAGGGTTAAATACATGAACATGTAATTGGATAATGAAAACCAGGTGTGTAGAAAATAAAAACAAAACCAATGGAAAATGAAAGATGGCTCAGCAATGGCTAGAAGACCGGTGACGTCGACCGCCAAACACCGCCCGAACAAGGAGAGGGACCGACCTCGGCGGAAGTCGTGACAGTACCCCCCCCTTGACGCGCGGCTCCAGCTGCGCGCCGACACCGGCCTCGGAGACGACCCGGAGGGCGAGGCGCAGGGCGATCCGGATGGAAATGGTGGAACTCCCGCAGCATCGATGGGTGTAACACGTCCTCCACCGGCACCCAGCATCTCTCCTCCGGACCGTACCCCTCCCACTCCACGAGGTACTGAAGGCCCCTCGCCCAACGTCTCGAATCCAGTATGGATTGAACTGCATACGCCGGGGCCCCCTCGATGTCCAGAGGGGGTGGAGGAACCTTCCGTACCTCAGACTCCTGGAGTGGACCAGCCACCACCGGCCTGAGGAGATACACATGGAACGAGGGGTTAATTCGATAATCGGGGGGAAGCTGTAACCTGTAACAAACCTCGTTCAGTCTCCTCAGGACTTTGAATGGTCCCACTAACTGCGGGCCCAGCTTCCGGCAGAGCATGCGGAGGGGCAGGTTCCGGGTCGAGAGCCAGACCCGGTCCCCCGGTGCGAACACTGGGGCCTCACTGCGGTGGCAATCTGCGCAGGTTTTCAGGCACCTCACAGCCCACTGAAGGTGCACATGAGCGGCGTCCCATGTCTCCTCAGCATGTCTAAACCAGTCATCTACCGTAGGAGCCTCGATCTGGCTCTGATGCCAAGGCACCAGAACCGGCTGGTACCCCAGTACCCACTGGAAGGAGGAGAGGTTAGTGGAGGAGTGGTGGAGCGAGTTCTGGGCCATCTTTGCCCAGGGCACGAACGCCGCCCACTCCCCCGGGCGGTCCTGGCAATAGGACCGCAGAAACCTACCCACATCCTGGTTCACTCTCTCCACCTGCCCGTTACTCTCAGGGTGAAAACCAGAGGTAAGGCTGACCGAGAACCCCAGACTTTCCATGAACGCTCTCCAGACCCATGACGTGAACTGGGGACCTCGATCAGATACTATGTCCTCAGGCACCCCATAGTGCCGGAAGACATGTGTAAACAGGGCCTCCGCAGTCTGTAGGGCCTTAGGGAGACCGGGCAAAGGGAGGAGACGACAGGACTTAGAAAACCGATCCACAACGACCAGGATCGTGGTGTTACCCTGTGATGGAGGAAGATCCGTTAGGAAATCCACCCACAGGTGCGACCACGGCCGTTGTGGAACGGGTAAGGGTTGTAACTTCCCTCTGGGCAAGTGCCTAGGGGCCTTGCACTGGGCGCACACCGAGCAGGAGGAGACATAAACCCTCACGTTCTTAGCTAAAGTGGACCACCAGTACTTCCCACTAAGACAGCCCACTGTCCGACCGATGCTCGGATGACCAGAGGAGGGTGATGTGTGGGCCCAATAGATCAAACGGTTGCGGACAGCAGACGGAACATACAGACGCCTAGCTGGAGGGGAGTGGGCTCTGTACGTAACGCCCGCTCGATGTCCGCGTCCAGCTCCCACACTATCGGTGCCACCAGGCAAGAGGCCGAGAGTATGGGAGTGGGATCCATGGGCCACTCCTCTGTGTCATACATCCGGGACAATGCATCTGCCTTCGCATTCTGGGAACCTGGTCGGTAGGATAGGGTGAAAACAAAACGGGTAAAAAACATGGCCCACCTTGCCTGGCAAGGATTCAGTCTCCTCGCCGCCCGGATGTACTCCAGATTGCGGTGGTCAGTCCAGATGACAAAAGGGTGTTTAGCCCCCGCAAGCCAATGACTCCACGCCTTCAAAGCGTCACCCCACTCCTCCGCTCTCTCCACTGGCTTCCAGTTGAAGCTCGCATCCGCTACAAGACCATGGTGCTTGCCTACGGAGCTGTGAGGGGAACGGCACCTCCGTACCTTCAGGCTCTGATCAGGCCCTACACCCAAACAAGGGCACTGCGTTCATCCACCTCTGGCCTGCTCGCCTCCCTACCTCTGAGGAAGCACAGTTCCCGCTCAGCCCAGTCAAAACTGTTCGCTGCTCTGGCACCCCAATGGTGGAACAAGCTCCCTCACGACGCCAGGACAGCGGAGTCAATCACCACCTTCCGGAGACACCTGAAACCCCACCTCTTTAAGAAATACCTAGGATAGGATAAAGTAATCCTTCTAACCCCCCCCCTTAAAAGATTTAGATGCACTATTGTAAAGTGGTTGTTCCACTGGATATCATAAGGTGAATGCACCAATTTGTAAATCGCTCTGGATAAGAGCGTCTGCTAAATGACTTAAATGTTGATGACAGCCAACAACTCTCGGCCCCCCACGTCATAGTTTCACTCCGCCCGGCTGAGCTTCTTCGAAAAGAAGGCACAGGGGCGGAGCTTTGGTGGCGTACCCAAGCGCTGAGAGAGCATGGCTTCTATCCCAGCCTCGGACGCGTCCACCTCCACTATGAACGCCAAAGAGGGATCTGGATGAGCCAGCACGGGAGCCGAGGTAAACAGCGCCCTCAGCTGACCAAAAGCCCTGTCCGCCTCAGCTGACCACTGCAAACGCACCGGTCCCCCCTTCAGCAGTGAGATAATGGGAGCCGCTACCTGACCAAAGCCCCGGATAAACCTCCGGTAGTAGTTGGCAAACCCTAGAAACCGCTGCACTTCCTTCACCGTGGTGGGAGTCGGCCAATTACGCACGGCTGTAATGCGGTCACTCTCCATCTCCACCCCTGAAGTGGAAATGCGGTACCCTAGGAAGGAGATGGACTGTTGGAAAAAGAGGCATTTCTCAGCCTTAACATACAGGTCATGCTCCAACAGTCGACCAAGCACCCTGCGCACCAGGGACACCTGCACGGCGCGTGTAGCGGAGTATATCAGAATGTTGTCGATATACACCACTACACCCTGCCAGTGCAGGTCCCGGAAAATCTCGTCTACAAAGGCCTGGAAGACTGATGGAGCATTCATCAACCCGTACGGCATGACGAGGTACTCATAGTGCCCTGAGGTGGTACTAAATGCTATCTTCCACTCGTCCCCCTCCCGGATACGCACCAGGTTGTAAGCGCTCCTGAGATCAAATTTTGTGAAGAAGCGCGCCCCGTGCATTGACTCAATCGCACTGGTAGGGGGTAACTGTACCTCACCGTGATCTTGTTGATGCCTCGATAGTAAATACATGGGTGCAGACCTCCATCCTTCTTCTTCACAAAAAAGAAACTCGAGGAGGCAGGTGAAGTAGAGGGCCGAATGTACCCCTTCTCCAGGGATTCAGAGACATATGTTTCCATAGCCACCGTCTCCTCTTGTGACAGGGGATACACGTGACTCCTGGGAAGTGCTGCGTCTACCAGGAGATTTATCGCACAATCCCCCGTTGATGGGGTGGTAATTGAGTCGCCTTCTTCTTACAGAAGGCGAGAGCCAAATCGGCATATTCAGGGGGAGGGGATGCGCACGGTGGAGACCTGGTCTGGACTTTCCACCGTAGCTGCACCGACGGAAAACCCTAAACACCTCCCCGAGCACTCTCGTGACCACCCCATGAGCCCTCTGTTGCCACGAAATAGTGGGGTCATGACAGGCCAACCAGGGTATTCATATTCATTCAGGAGCAAAGGAACAGGATGGCAGGCAGGGTCAGAGGCGGGCGGGAACAGGGTCAGGACTTGCAAAGTTCAAAAACCAGGAGGCCAAGAAAAAGCGAGACTATGGAAAAACAGGTGCTGAGACAAACCCCTGGTAGGCTTGAACAAGCAAGACGAACTGGCACAGACAGACAAAAAACACAGGTATAAATACCCAGGGGATAATGGGGAAGATGGGCGACACCTGGAGGGGGGTGGAGACAAGCACAAGGACAGGTGAAACAGATCAGGGTGTGACACAGCCAGTAAAACATTCCAATCACACAACTTACTGTCTTTTATCACACAATCTCTCTTAACAAGTCCAATGTTTTCCCTGCAATAATAACCCTTTACCTGCAGGTCGTATGCTGGTGACAGTCCAGGAATATCAAACTACTAAACTTGAAAAGATAATAACCCTTTACCTGCAAGTCATATGCTGGTGACAGCCCAGGAACATCAAACTACTAAACTTAAAAAGATAATAACCTTTTACCTGCAAGCCGTATGCTGGTGACAGTCCAGGAACATCAAACTACTAAACTTGACTTCCGCCAAAGTCGGCCCCTCTCCTTGTTCGGGCGGCGTTTGGCGGTCGACATCACCGGCTTACTAGTCACCACCGATCCATGTTTCCCTGTTTGTTTTGTTTTGTCTTAATTATACACACCTGTTTTCAATTCCCTTATTATGTTCCTTATTTAACCCTCTGGCTTCCCTTTCTGTTTTGTCCGTGATTGTTTCGTGTCAGTGGTTGTTGGAGGTGTTTCTCCTAACCCTGTTGTTTAGCTGTTGGAGATTTTTTATTGTGTTTTTTGAGTAAACAAGACTGTTTGCACTCATACCTGTGTCCTGCGCCTGACTCCGCTACGTCTCCAAACAAAATCGTTACAGAATCACGGACCATTTAAATGGAGTCAGCAGGCCCAGCAAGCCCTCCTCTCCCAGTAGAGGAGCGCGTCCAGCAGCTCACGACTATGTTACAAAGTCTCGGGACAGCCATGGATCGCGTGCTGCAGACCATGGAAAGATGGGAGAGAAGAGGATTTCCCGTTGACCCAGCCACACCACCTCCACCCGCACCTCTACCTACACCCATGCCTACCCATCCGTCGTCAGGATCTAGTGGGATTCGACTCTCGCTCCAGGGAGCGTATGACGCAGCAGCTGCCGGGTGCCAGGGGTTCCTACTCCAGCTGGAGCTCTACCTGGCAGCTGTTCAGCCGGTTCCTTCAGGACGCGAGAGAGTGAGCGCCCTCATCTCCTGCCTGACTAGAAAAGCCCTGGAGTGGGCCAACGCCATCTGGGGAAGGGAAGGCACAACTCTGGATGACTACGAGGACTTCTCCGGGCAGTATTTGATCATCCACCTGAAGGAAGAGCGGCGGGGGAGCTGTCATAGCTGTCGTAAGAATTGGACCAAGGTGCAGCGGGAACGTGTATGCACATCTTCTTTATTAATCTCTTACATCTAGACGTTCCGCTAGCGGAACACCTGCTCCAATATCCAATGATAGGCGTGGCGCGAATTACAAATTCCTCAAAAATACAAAAACTTCAATTTTCAAACATATGACTATTTTACAGCATTTTAAAGACAAGACTCTCCTTTATCTAACCACACTGTCCGATTTCAAAAAGGCTTTACAGCGAAAGCAAAACATTAGATTATGTCAGCAGAGTACCCAGCCAGAAATAATCAGACACCCATTTTTCAAGCTAGCATATAATGTCACAAAAAACAAAACCACAGCTAAATGCAGCACTAACCTTTGATGATCTTCATCAGATGACACACCTAGGACATTATGTTATACAATACATGCATGTTTTCTTCAATCAAGTTCATATTTATATCAAAAACCAGCTTTTTTACATTAGCATGTGACGTTCAGAACTAGCATACCCCCCGCAAACCTCCGGTGAATTTACTAAATTACTCACGATAAACGTTCACAAAAAACATAACAATTATTTTAAGAATTATAGATACAGAACTCCTTTATGCACTCGCTATGTCCGATTTTAAAATAGCTTTTCGGTGAAAGCACATTTTGCAATATTCTGAGTAGATAGCCCAGCCATCACGGCTAGCTATTTTGACACCCACGAAGTTTAGCCCTGACCAAACTCCGATTTACTATTAGAAAAGTTTAATTACCTTTGGTGTTCTTCGTCAGAATGCACTCCCAGGACTGCTACTTCAATAACAAATGTTGGTTTGGTTCAAAATAATCCATAGTTATATCCAAATAGCGGCGTTTTGTTCGTGCGTTCAAGACACTATCCGAAGTGTAAATAAGGGTCACGCGCACGACGCATTTCGTGACAAAACATTTCTAAATATTCCATTACCGTACTTCGAAGCATGTCAACCGCTGTTTAAAATACATTTTTATGCCATTTTTCTCGTAAAAAAGCGATAATATTCCGACCGGGAAAGCGTGTTTACGTACAAAAGAGAGAGAAAGTAAAAGCATGGGATCCCCTCGTGCACGAGCCTGAGTCTCATAGTACTGTGACTGGCCACTATCCAAACGCGCTAATGTTTTTCAGCCAGGGGCTGCCTCGATATCATTCAGCTTTTTGCCGCCTTCTGAGAGCCCATGGGAGCCGTAGGAATTGTCACGTAACAGCAGAGATCCCCTGTATTGGATAGAGATAATCAAGAAGGCCAAGAAATGGTCAGACAGGGTACTTCCTGTACAGAATCTTCTCAGGTTTTGGCCTGCCAAATGAGTTCTGTTATACTCACAGACACCATTCAAACAGTTTTAGAAACTTTGGAGTGTTTTCTATCCAAAGCTAATACTTATATGCATATTCTAGTTTCTGGGCAGGAGTAATAATCAGATTAAATTGGGAACGTTTTTTATCCGGCCGTGAAAATACTGCCCCTAGCCATAACAGGTTAACTGTCTGGGCAAGGTGGGACGTTTGTGTTCCACCCGGGTCAACAGCCAGTGGAATCGCGTCGCGCGAAATACAAAACCTCATAAATGCTATAACTTACATTTCTCAAACATATGACTATTTTACACCATTTTATAGATACACCTCTCCTGAATCGAACCATGTTGTCCGATTTCAAAAAGGCTTTACAGCAAAAGCAAAACATTAAATTATGTCAGGAGAGTACCTTGCCAAAAAAAATCACACTGCCATTTTCAAAGCAACGAGATGCATCACAAATACCCAAAACACAGCTAAATGCAGCACTAACCTTTGACAATCTTCATCAGATGACACTCCTAGGACATCATGTTACACAATACATGCATTTTTTATTCGATAAAGTTCATATTTATATATAAAAACAGCATTTTACATTGGCGCGTGACGTTCAGAAAATATTTTCCCTCAAATGCTTCCGGTGAATCAGCGCTACAATTTACAAAATTACTATTCGAAAACATTGTTAAAATGTAATATTCTCATTCAAAGAATTATAGATTAACATCTCGTGAATGCAACCGCATTGCCAGATTTAAAAATAACTTTACTGGGAAATAACACTTTGCAATAAACGACGTGGTATGCTCAGAAAAATAGGCTAGGCGATACATGTTAGCGCCATCTTGGAACCATCTAATATCAAATATACTATTGTAAATATTCCCTTACCTTTGATTATCTTCATCAGAAGGCACTTCCAGGGATCCCAGGTCCACAACAAATGTAGTTTTGTTCGAAAAAGTTAATAATTTATGTCCCAATAGTTCCTTCTTGTTAGCGCGTTCCGAAGGCTACTCATAATGTACTGTAGTGCGCGGGACTTGTCGTCACGAATGTGCAAAAAATATATATTTACGTTCAAACATGTCAAACGTTGTATAACATAAATCTTTAGGGCCTTTTTCAACCAGAGCTTCAATAATATTCAAGCCGGACGATTGCATTGTCTTACTAAACGTTTCGAAAGGGGAGGGTAGCCATGGGCGCCCCGCGTCATAGTAGTAAATGGCCCTCCCCCTGTGACCAACTTCCCAAGCCTCTCTTTGGGTCAGTTTCTACCATAGAAGACTCAAACCACTTTGTAAAGACTGTCAACATCTAGTGGAAGCCTTAGGAAGTGCTAAATGATTAGTACATCCCTGTGTGTTTCAATGGCAAAGGTTTGAAGTGATTCCACACATCAGATTTCCATTTCCTGTTAGGATTTGTCTCAGGGTTTTGACTGCCATATGAGTTCTGTTATACTCACAGACATCATTCAAACAGTTTTAGAAACTTTAGAGTGTTTTCTATCCAAATCTACTAATTATATGCATATTCTAGTTACTGGGCAGGAGTAGTAACCAGATTAAATCAGGTACGTTTTTTATCCGGCCGTGCAAATACTGCCCCCTATCCCCAACAGGTTAACCTCTTACATCTAGATGTTCCGCTAGCGGAACACCTGCTCCAATATCCAATGATGGGCGTGGCGCGAAATACAAATTCCTCTAAAATCCGAAAACTTCCATTTTTCAAACATATGACTATTTTACAGCATTTTAAAGACAAGACTCTCGTTAATCTAACCACACTGTCCGATTTCAAAAAGGCTTTACAGCGAAAGCAAAACATTAGATTATGTCAGCAGAGTAACCAGCCAGAAATGATCAGACACCCATTTTTCAAGCTAGCATATAATGTCACAAAAACCCAGAAGACAGCTAAATGCAGCACTAACCTTTGATGATCTTCATCAGATGACAACCCTAGGACATTATGTTATACAATGCATGCATGTTTTGTTCAATCAAGTTCATATTTATATAAAATAACAGCTTTTTTACATTAGCATGTGACGTTCAGAACTAGCATACCCCCCGCAAACCTCTGGTGAATTTACTAAATTACTCACGATAAACGTTCACAAAAAACATAAATTATTTTAAGAATTTTAGATACAGAACTCCTCTATGCACTCGATATGTCCAATTTTAAAATAGCTTTTCGGTGAAAGCACATTTTACAATATTCTCAGTAGATAGCCCGGCATCACAGGGCTAGCTATTTAGACACCCACCAAGTTTAGCACTCACCAAAATCAGATTTACTATAACAAAAATGTTATTACCTTTCCTGTTCTTCGTCAGAATGCACACCCAGGACTTCTACTTCAATAACAAATGTAGGTTTGGTCCAAAATAATCCATAGTTATGTTCCATCAGCGACGTTTTGTTCGTGCGTTCTAGACACTATCCGAATGGTAAATAAGGGTCGTGCGCATGGCGCATTTCGTGACAAAAGATTTCTAAATATTTCATTACCGTACTTCGAAGCATGTCAACCGCTGTTTAACTTCTTTGGGATAGGGGGCAGTATTTTCACATCCGGATAAAAAACGTACCCGATTTAATCTGGTTACTACTCCTGCCCAGTAACTAGAATATGCATATAATTATTGGCTTTGGATAGAAAACACCCTAAAGTTTCTAAAACTGTTTGAATAGTGTCTATGAGTATAACAGAACTCCTATGGCAGGCAAAAACCTGAGAAGATTTCATGCAGGAAGTGGCCTGTCTGACAAGGTGTTGTTGTTCTTGCTTCTGTTTATTGAAGAGTCGGGATCTTAGCTGTAACGTGACACTTCCTACGGCTCCAATAGGCTCTCAGAGCCCGGGAAAAACCTGAACGATGACGAGGCAGCCTCAGGCTGAAACACATAATCGCCTTTGCCAAGTGGTCTATCAGAGGACAATGGAAATCGGACAGTGTGGTTAGATTAACGATAGTCTTATCGTTCAAATGGTGTAAAATAGTCCTATGTTTGAGAAATTGAAGTATGACATTTTGTGGTTTTAAATTTCGTCCCACCTCACCTAGAGAGGGCGAGAGGATAAACCAACAAACCCCGGAACACATAAACCAAACACCCCTCTACCTAAATACATAGCCCGAACCACATAAAACAAACACCCCTGCCACGTCCTGACCAAACTAAACTACAATAACAAATAACCCCTTTACTGGTCAGGACGTGACAGTACCCCCCCCCCCCAAAGGTGCAGACCTCACACAACAAAACAAAAACCCTAATCCAAAACCCCCAAAAACCAAACAAAAAATAAATCCCCAACTAAAGGGAGGGAAAGGAGGGTGGCATCACTGACGGCTCCCTTGCCGTCACTGACGGCTCCCTTGCTACACCCCCCCTCCCTAATCCTCCAATTATGGAGGTGGCTCAGGCCCCGGCCTTAGTCCCCAACCTAACCTGTCCTCTCCCACTGAAGACACAAGGCTAAGGCGTGTGGCTGGACACCTCGGGCCGAGGCGCATCGCTGGACACCTCGGGCCGAGGCACGTCACTGGACACCTCTGGCTGATGAGCGTCTCTGGAGACTCAGGGCTGATGAGCATCTCGGGAGACTCAGGGCTGCTGAGCGTCTCAGGAGACTCCGGGCTGACGAGCGCCTCAGGAGACTCCGGGCTGATGAGCGTCTCAGGAGACTCAGGGCTGATGAGCGTCTCTGGAGACTCAGGGCTGATGAGCATCTCCGCAGGCTCAGGGCTGGAGGGCGACTCCGCAGGCTCAGGGCTAGAGGGCGACTCCGCAGGCTCAGGGCTAGAGGGCAACTCCGCAGGCTCAGGGCTGGAGGGTGACTCTGCAGGATCAGGGCTGGAGGGCGACTCTGCTTGCGCCGGTCCCGGACTGTAGGGCGACTCTGGCTGCGCCGGTTCCGGACTGTAGAGCGACTCTGGCTGCGCCGGTTCCGGACTGTAGGGCGACTGTGGCTGCGCCGGTTCCGGACTGTAGGGCGACTCTGGCTGCGCCGGTTCCAGACTGTAGGGCGACTGGCTGCGCCGGTTCCAGACTGTAGGGCGACTCTGGCTGCGCCGGTTCCGGACTGTAGGGCGACTCTGACTGCGCCGGTTCTGGACTGTAGGGCGACTCTGGCTACGCCGGTTCCAGACTGTAGGGCGACTCTGGCTGCGCCGGTTCCGGACTGTAGGGCGAATCTGGCTGCGCCGGTTCTGGACTGTAGGGCGACTCTGGCTACGCCGGTTCCAGACTGTAGGGCGACTGTGGCTGCGCAAGTTCTGGACTGTAGGGCGACTCTGGCTGCGCTGGTTCCAGACTGTAGGCCGTCTCACTCGGTTCCGGACTGTAGGCCGTCTCACTCGGTTCCGGACTGTAGGCCGTCTCACTCGGTTCCGGACTGTAGGCCGTCTCACTCGGTTTCGGACTGTGGGCCGTCTCTCTCGATTCCGGACTCTCTAGACGGGGAACTGTCGCCGGACACTCTGGATGTGGCACTGTTGCTGGACACTCTGGACGGGGTACTGTCATCGGAAGCTCTGGACGGGGACTGCACACTGAAAGCCTGATGCGTGGGGCTGGTACTGGAGGTACCTGACTGGAGACACGCACCCCAAGGCTAGTGCGAGGAGCAGGAACAGGGCGTTCTGTACAGGGCTGATGTACTGGAAGCCTAGTGCGTGGGGCTGGTACTGGAGGTATCAGACTGGAGACACGCACCTCAGGGCTAGTGTGAGGAGCGGGAACAGGACGTACTGGACTGGGCTGACGTACTGGAAGCCTAGTGTGTGGGGCTGGTACTGGAGGTATCAGACTGGAGACACGCACCTCAGGGCTAGTGCGAGGAGCGGGAACAGGGCGTACTGGACTGGGCTGAAACACTGGAAGCCTAGTGCGAGGGACAGGAACAGGACGTACTGGACTGGGCTGACGCACTGGAGGCCTGCTGCGTGGTGCTGGTACTGTCTTCACTAGACGGCTAGCACGCACCTTAGGACAAGTATAGAGCGCTAACTCAGGTGACAATAATTCAAGGACACGCTCCGTAGGGCGAATATCGTGCCTCATGCACCAACACAGCAGCTCTCTCATAGCTTTCTCCTCCAATTTCCCCATTAAATCCTTCACTGTCTCTGTTTCGCTCCCTTCGCTCACCTCCAACTTCACTCCGACTGGCTCTGGTTCCAGCCTTGGCTCCGCCGACCTTCCTGTGAGCTCCTTCCCAAAATTTTCTTGAGGCTGCCCCCTGGTCTCCTCTAGCTTCCCTCGTTTGTCCACCCATGTCCATCCTTCACCCCGGTGCTCCAATCCTGGTGTTCCTGTATAGCGTTCCCAGATCTCTCCAGTCTTCCTCCATGGTCCTTCTCCAGCTAATATTTGCTCCCAAGTCCAAAACTCCTTGTATTCCACCTGCTGCTCCTTCCTCCGCTGCTTGGTCTGTTGGTGGTGGGTAGTTCTGTCATAGCTGTCGTAAGAATTGGACCAAGGTGCAGCGGGAACGTGTATGCACATCTTCTTTATTAAATAAAAGAAGGAAAAAACAAACAAAACATGTATACAAACGTAACGAACGACACTAACAGACCTGTCAGGCGAACAGACACTAAACAGGAGACAACTACCCACAAATCCCAATACAAAAACACCCCTATACATAGGACCTTCAATCAGAGGCAACGAGGAACAGCTGCCTCCAATTGAAGGTCCATCAAAACACTAAACATAGAACTAAAAGGACTATACTAGAACATAGAAATAACTAACATAGAACATAAACCAACAAACCCCGGAACACATAAACCAAACACCCCTCTACCTAAATACATAGCCCGAACCACATAAAACAAACACCCCCTGCCACGTCCTGACCAAACTACAACAACAAATAACCCCTTTACTGGTCAGGACATGACAGGAGCGCTTGTTCCATTTGAGACAGGGGATGAGGAGCGCTCAGGAGTTTGCGCTGGATTTTAGAACTCTGGCGGCGGGCGCGGGATGGAATGAGCGGGCCCTGATCGACCACTACAGGTGTAGTTTGCGAGAGGACGTTCGTAGGGAGCTAGCCTGCAGGGACACCACCCTCAACCTGGACCAGCTGGTGGACTTATCTATCCGGCTGGATAACCTGTTGGCCTCCCGCGGACGTCCGGATCGGGGTCCGTTAGTTCCATCCCCCAGCGCCTTTGACCCAACACCTATGGAGTTGGGAGGGGCTGCGATGAGGGGGACCGGAGGGAGGACCATTCCCTGCACTAGCTGTGGCCGCAGAGGGCACACTGCTGGTCGGTGCTGGGGAGGTTCTCCAGGAAGTCGAGGTAGCAGGCGGAACACTGGTGGTTCATCCTAGGTGAGTAGGCACACGACTCACCCAGAGCCTCCTGTTGCTCACATGTGGTTATCTATAGAATTTCCGGGGTTTTCCCCACATTCCCAGCATAAGACGCTAGAAGATTCAGGCGCAGCTGGGAACTTTATTGACCGTTCCTTGGCACATAGATTAGGGATTCCTATTGTTACCGTTGATGTTCCCTTCCTTGTACATGCCCTAGATAGTCGTCCGTTGGGGTCGGGGCTAATTAGGGAGGTCACAGCTCCCATTGCTATGATAACGCAGGGGGGTCATGAGGAGAGAATTAGTCTCTTTCTGATCGACTCTCCTGCGTTTCCCGTTGTGTTGGGTCTTCCCTGGTTGGCTTCTCATGATCCCTCTATTTCGTGGCAACAGAGGGCTCTCAAGGGATGGTCAGGGAGGTGTGTAGGTGTTTCCTTAGGTGCCACGACGGTGGAAAGTCCAAACCAGGATTCCACCATGCACATTCCCCCCGAATATGCCGATTTGGCAATCGCCTTCTGTAAAAGGAAGGCTACTCAATTACCACCCCATCGACCGGGGGATTGTGCGATAAATCTCCTGGTGGGCGCTGCAACCCCCAGGAGTCATGTGTATCTTCTGTCACAGGAGGAGATGGCGGCTATGGAGACATATGTCACCGAATGGGACAAGGATACATTCGGCCCTCCACTTCACCTGTCTCCTCGAGTTTCTTTTTTGTGAAGAAGAAGGATGGAGGTTTATGCCCGTGCATTGGCTATCGAGGTTTGAACCAGATTACGGTAAAATACAGTTACCCGCTGCCTCTCATCGCTAGTATGACAGAGTCAATGCACGGGGCGCGCATCTTCACAAAATTGGACCTCAGGAGCGCGTACAACCTGGTGCGTATCTGGGGAGGGGATGAGTGGAAGACGGCATTTAGCACCACTTCTGGGCACTATGAGTACCTCGTCATGCCGTATGGGTTAACCTGTTATGGATAGGGGGCAGTATTTTCACGGCCGGATAAAAAACGTACCCGATTTAATCTGATTATTACTCCTGCCCAGAAACTAGAATATGCATATAATTATTCGCTTTGGATAGAAAACACTCCAAAGTTTCTAAAACTGTTTGAATGGTGTCTGTAAATATAACAGAACTCATTTGGCAGGCCAAAACCTGAGAAGATTCCAAACAGGAAGTGCCCTCTCTGACCATTTCTTGGCCTTCTTGATCATCTCTAACCAAAACAGGGGATCTCTGCTGTAACGTGACACTTCCTACGGCTCCCATAGGCTCTCAGAAACCGGGAAAAAGCTGAATGGTGGCTTTGCAGGCCCTGGCTGAAAAACATTAGCGCATTTTGATAGTGGTCGAGCAGAGTACAATGAGACTGAGGCACGTACACGAGGCGACCCCATGTTTTTATTCTTTCGTCTTTGAACGTAAACAACGACTCCCGGTCGGAATATTATCGCTTTTTTACGAGAAAAATAGCATAAAAATTGATTTTAAACAGCGGTTGACATGCTTCGAAGTACGGTAATGGAATATTTCGAATTTTTTTGTCACGAAACGCATCGGGCGCGTAACCCTTCGTCACCCTTGGACAGTGTCTTGAACGCACGAACAAAACGCCGCTATTTGGATATAACTATGGATTATTTTGAACCAAACCAACATTTGTTATTGAAGTAGCAGTCCTGGGAGTGCATTCTGACGAAGAACACCAAAGGTAATCAAACTTTTCTAATTTTAAATCGGAGTTTGGTGAGGGTCAAACTTGGTGGGTGTCAAAATAGCTAGCCGTGATGGCTGGGCTATCTACTCAGAATATTGCAAAATGTGCTTTCACCGAAAAGCTATTTTAAAATCGGACATAGCGAGTGCATAAAGGAGTTCTGTATCTATAATTCTTAAAATAATTGTTATGTTTTTTGTGAACGTTTATCGTGAGTAATTTAGTAAATTCACCGGAAGTGTTCGGTGGAAATGCTAGTTCTGAACGTCACATGCTAATGTAAAAAGCTGGTTTTTGATATAAATATGAACTTGATTGAACAAAACATGCATGTATTGTATAACATAATGTCCTAGGCGTGTCATCTGATGAAGATCATCAAAGGTTAGTGCTGCATTTAGCTGTGGTTTTGTTTTTTGTGACATTATATGCTAGCTTGAAAAATAGGTGTCTGATTATTTCTGGCTGGGTACTCTGCTGACATAATCTAATGTTTTGCTTTCGCTGTAAAGCCTTTTTGAAATCGGACAGTGTGGTTAGATAAAGGAGAGTCTTGTCTTTAAAATGGTGTAAAATAGTCATATGTTTGAAAAATTGAAGTTTTGGGATTTTTGAGGAATTTGTAATTCGCGCCACGCCTATCATTGGATATTGGAGCAGGTATTCCGCTAGCGGAATGTCTAGATGTAAGAGGTTAATGAATGCTCCATCCATCTTCCAATCCTTTGTGGATGAGATCTTCAGGGACCTGCACGGGCGGGGTGTAGTGGTGTATATAGATGACATTCTAATATACTCCACTACCCGCGCCAAGCATGTGTCCCTTGTACGCATGGTGCTTGGTTGACTGTTGGAGCATGACCTTTACGTCAAGGCGGAGAAATGTCTGTTCTTTCAACAGTCCGTCTCCTTCCTAGGGTACCGTTTTTCCGCGTCTGAGGTAGAGATGGAGAATGACCGCATTTCAGCCGTGCGTAATTGGCCGACTCCAAGCACGGTAAAGGAGGTGCAGCGGTTTCTAGAGTTTTCCAACTACTACCGGAGGTTTATCCGGGGTTTTGGGCAGGTGGCGGCTCCCATTACCTCCTTGCTGAAGGGGGGACCGGTGCGACTGCAGTGGTCGGCTGAGGCGGACAGGGCTTTTGGTCACCTGAAGGCTCTGTTTACCACGGCTCCAGTGCTAGCGCATCCTGATCTCTCCTTAGCGTTCATAGTGGAGGTGGACGCGTCCGAGGCTGAAATAGGGGCTGTGCTATCTCAGCGCTTGGGTACGCCACCAAAACTCCGCCCCTGTGCTTTCTTTTCGAAGAAGCTCAGTCCGGCGGAGCGAAATAATGATGTGGGGGATAGGGAGTTGTTGGCTGTTGTCGGGGCCCTGAAGGCGTGGAGACATTGGCTTGAGGGGGCTAGACACCCTTTCCTAATTTGGACTGACCACCGAAATCTGGAGTACATTCGAGCAGTGAGGAGACTGAACCCTCGCCAAGCAAGGTGGGCCATGTTTTTCACACGCTTTGTTTTCACCCTCTCCTACAAACCAGGTTCCCAGACCGTGAAGGCAGACGCACTGTCCCGGCTGTATGATACAGAGGAGCAGTCCACGGAGCCCACTCCCATAATTCCAGCTTCTTGCCTGGTGGCACCGGTGGTATGGGAGGTGGACGCGGACATCGAACGGGCGTCACGTGCAGAGCCCACTCCCCCCCAGTGTCCAGTTGGGGGCTTGTATGTTCCGTTTGATGTCCGCTATCGTTTGATCTGTTGGGCCCACACATCACCCTCCTCTGTTCATCCTGGTATCGGTCGGAAGGTGCGCTGCCTTGCGGGGAAGTACTGGTGGCCCACGTTAACTAAGGACGTGAGGGTTTATGTCTCCTCCTGTTTGGTATGCGCACAGTGCAAGGCACCTAGACATCTGCCCAGAGGGAAATTACAACCCCTTCTCATTCCGCAACGACCGTGGTCACACCTATCGGTGGATTTCGTGATGGATCTTCCCCCGTCACAGGGTAACACCACAATCCTGGTCGTTGTGGATCGGTTTTCTAAGTCCTGCCGTCTCCTTCCTTTGCCCGGTCTCCCTACGGCTCTACAAACTGCGGAGGCCCTGTTCACCCATGTATTCCCGCACTACGGGGTGCCTGAGGACATAGTGTCTGATCGGGGTCCCCAATTTACGTCTTGAGTCTGGAGGGCGTTTATGGAACGCCTCGGGGTCTCGGTTAGCCTTACCTCAGGTTTCAACCCTGAGAGCAACGGGCAGGTGGAAAGAGTCAACCAAGAGGTGGGTAGGTTTCTGAGGTCCTATTGCCAGGACCGGCCGGGGGAGTGGGCGTCGTTTATCCCCTGGGCGGAGATGGCCCAAAACTCCCTCCACCACTCTTCTACTAATCTAACCCCTTTTCAGTGTGTGCTGGGTTATCAGCCGGTCCTGGAACCATGGCATCAGAGCCAGATCGACGCTCCTGCGGTGGACGAATGGTTTCGGCACTCGGAGGAGATATGGAACGCTGCCCATGTACGACTACAACAAGCCATCAGGCGGCAAAAGGCGAGTGAGGCCCCGGTTTATGCACCGGGGGATCGGGTCTGGCTCTCGACCCGAAACCTGCCCCTTCACCTGCCCTGCCGGAAGCTGGGTCCGCGGTTTGAGGGGCCATTTAAAGTCCTGAGGAGACTGAACGAGGTTTGTTGTAGGTTACAACTCCCCCCTGATTATCATATTAACCCCTCGTTCCATGTGTCTCTCCTCAGGCCGGTGGTGGCTGGTCCGCTCCAGCAGTCTGGGGTGCGGGAGGTTCCTCCGCCCCCTCTGGACATCGAGGGGGCCCCGATGTACACAGTACGAGCCATTATGGACTCCAGACGTCGGGCGAGGGGCCTTCAGTACCTCGTGGAGTGGGAGGGGTACGGCCCGGAGGAGCGATGCTGGGTACCGGCAGAGGACATCCTGGACCCATCATTAATCCAGGAGTTTCACCGCTTCCGCCCGGATCGCCCTGCGCCCCGTCCTCCGGGTCGTCCCCGAGGCCGGTGACGGCGCGCTGCTGGAGCCGCGCGTCAAGGGGGGGGTACTGTCACGACTTCCGCCGAAGTCGGCCCCTCTCCTTGTTCGGGCGGCGTTCGGTGGTCGACATCACCGGCTTACTAGTCACCACCGATCCATGTTTCCCTGTTCGTTTTGTTTTGTCTTAATTATACACACCTGTTTTCAATTCCCTTATTATGTTCCTTATTTAACCCTCTGGCTTCCCTTTCTGTTTTGTCCATGATTGTTTCGTGTCAGTGGTTGTTGGAGGTGTTTCTCCTAACCCTGTTGTTTTGCTGTTGGAGATTTTTGATTGTGTTTTTTGAGTAAACAAGACTGTTTGCACTCATACCTGTGTCCTGCGCCTGACTCCGCTACGTCTCCAAACAAAATCGTTACAACTAAACTTAAAAAGATAATAACCCTTTACCTGCAAGTCGTATGCTGGTAACAGCCCAGGAACATCAAACTACTAAACTTGAAAAGATAATAACCTTTTACCTGCAAGTCGTATGCTGGTGACAGTCCAGGAACATCAAACTACTAAACTTGAAAAGAAGAAGAGGGAGAGAACACTCTTTGGTTCCACCTCATAAATCCATGTGAAGGCCAATGTACTGAAGCCCTTGTGATACATTGCAGTAACCTGGAGGCCAGAGCTCCAGAGGGCCCTGGCACCCAGTCAAACAGGCCCATTTGGAGGCAGTTTGGAACGGGCAGACAGTAGATGATGCCTGCCTGCCCTCCTGCCTGCCCTCCTGCCTGCCAGCTGCCTGTCAAGAAACACTGTTGAGTCCTGGCCTTGCAAGGTGAACTCTCAGCCTGAACGTCTTTGGCAGGCTGCCACCAGAAAATATTATGGATAGAACTGTGATTAATATCATACTTTGATGGACTACGATGGAAAAACTGTCAGCTGGCACAAACTGTGGGCACAGTGTGTGTGTGTGCGTGCGTGTGTGTGTGTGTCTGTGTGCGTGTGTGTGTGTGTGTGTGTGTGTGAGTGTGTGTGTGAGTCTGTGAATGTGAAGGATGCAAGCAGCTGCAGTGGCGTCTTCTACCACAGGGTGGAGTCAGTCTGACCACTGAGCAGTCAGTCTTAATCCTTCAACACAACACACACAGACAGCCAACGGCCTCAGACAGACACACCAAGAAACACTCTAGTTATAGTCTTCAATCAAGTTAACAGGAATGGAACAGTCGATCATCACCCTGTTCAGTTAGATGTTCAGGAGACTGCCGTTTTAGAGAGCTGAAAGGTATACAGAATAGATACGGTACACACATCAGACACTCTCTTTCTATTGTAGTACAGAGACCCAAAGCCTACAGTGGAAAGACAGTTCATGGTCCAGCACCAGAACTAAGGCCTAACATCATAACATATCCATATAAACACCAACCCCAGTCTGACCCTATAGCTCAGGGGATGGACGCTAGAGAATTAGAATCAAAACGAAGCACCACCAGGTTGAGCCTGAATATATGGGAACTGTGCCAGGTGAGCAGGCCTCATGAGAGAGAGAGAGAAAGAAGGAGAGAGAGAGTGAAACAAAGAAGAGCGAGACAGAGAAGACAGAGACAGAGACAGAGACGGGAGATGCATTCAGACAGCGTTCACTACCCTACTCAACCCCAGGGTTGAAGTCAAAGCCTAAGAGCCCCACTCATACTGTAGGCAGCTGGGGAGTAGATCCCCAACGGGAACGCATCGTGCTACTCCTTAAACAGAGAATCTGTTTTGACTGTGAGGATTGTCTCTGGTGAAAGAGGAGAAGCCCAGACAAATTCAGGCTTGATAGAATAAAGTGTTCAGGGTGATGCACCGGTAATTTATGAGCTTGAAGCTTGAAGGAAGGGGGGGATTTTATCTCCAATATTGAGATCATCAGTTTCAAGTTCCAGCATGGGCCCGTCATAATACTGAAGGACTTTAATGGCTGAGAAAGACAAGGAATCTACAGTCAGTCAGTTAATCGACGTGTTTATCGCATATTGGGAATGAATACAGTTTTAAAACGTGCAGCCAGGAGAAAAGCTATGACCTTAGAGAAGATAATTAATCCCTTAAAGGGTCATGTATCTGGGCATGTAGGTAGCCTCTTAACATCTTGGAGAGTTCCAACTGAAAACGCTCCTGCCTATTGCAATAAATAACCCTTTATGACCATGTTGAGAATGAAAGCCATCCTGGTGTACCTACTGTAGTTTTTATGTTCACTTACAACGTTAAGTTGAGTTCAATTTCCTTTAAAAAAAGGCTACATTACAGTCATATGTAAGCTTGTGCCAAAGAAAAACTTTATATACTGTATTTTGTCTGAACGTTCATTGGCCCTATAAATACTCTTTATATTTTGATGTGGGATTTTACAGTTCCTGCTGGTCTTTTTCTATAAAACAAGGAGTTGTGTAAGCCTGTTAAGATGCTAAGAAGTAGTACCTTACAGCCACGGTCCCTGAGCAGAACAGGCTCAACACCAAAGAGCTGAAACAGCCATCTAGAGCCAAGACTGACCGTCTGCTATCACTGTCACAGCAAGCCAACTGTTTGTTCCTCTCTCCTTCCTCTCCTCCTCTTCCTCTCTTCCCTCTCTCCCATGCCTTTGATGGACTACAAGGGCTAAAGGACAAGGAGAGCTGTCCAAAATAAATGCAAAATCCACCTTTTATCCCACAGATGTGGCACAGTGGTAGAGGAGGGACGGCGGGAGGGAGGAAGAGGAGGAGAGGAAGACTGGCACAGTAACAGACAGGGGTCGAGTTTGATGGAGGGAGAGTTCCCAAAGAGGAAAGAGAAAGGGGGGTAGATAGAGAGAAAGAAAAAGAGAGCGAGAGCGAGAGAGGTAGAGAAAGAGAGAGAGAGAGAGAGCGAGAGAAAGAACAGCCCAGAGTCTTCCGTCTCTAGTAATTATCAGTCAATGAAACCATAACATTGTTCACACAACACAGGAATGCAAAAACAAAGGTTCCATTTAGTGGTGTTAACACCAAGGTGTTTCCATAAAGCTGGCCGTTTTGTCATCTGAGACACGCTGAATTAAATGAAAGATAATCACCGCAGGCAACCAGGTGCTTCTTCCATCTCTCAGGAGCCCTGCACGGCACATTTTGGATGGTTGAGGTAGAGAAGAGGGGGTGCTGTGTACCACAGAGACAGATACAGCATTTCACTATGTCTGACCTGAAGAGGAAATGTTCAAACGCCATTCCAGAGAGAGAAGTAAAAAAAAAAAAATGGATCCATGTTTTGTGTTTCTTTACAGTATTGACCCACAGTCTCCAAAGTACTGCCAAATCTATACATACACCAGCCAATGTGTGTATCCCTCAGACTACACCCCAATGTACAGTATGTATCCCTCAGACTACACCCCAATGTACAGTATCCCTCCCTTGTACAATAAAAGTCCACTCATCACTTCTGTCTCAGTACAGAGTACAGACACACAGGACTGGACCGTTTGGACTCATTTCAATTGCTAATAAATCCTTTCCATGTCCCAAGATTCAATTCTATAGTAGTTGTTGTCAGACACACAGGCCCATCGTTGAAACTTCAGCGATGGCTACAGTAGATTCTGCTGAGCTAAGGCCTCTGGGTTCCAGGTTGTATTCCCTCCATTGTGCACTTGAAGATTGTGTACCAGAGCTGGGAGAAACACTGTTTGTTTGTTGTGAAATGCTGTTAGTCCCTGTCAGTCACAAGCCTTTCCTCTTATACTGCAAGAGAAAAACAGCTATTGGACTTTTCACCACAGCACCAACGGAGCAGATACAGACTGACGCAATAAAAGCCACTCTGGAGGCTCCCCCTCAATCACATCAGGATGAGAGGATAATACACTTTAAAAAGTGCAGGTTTGGAGCCTGTCAATATTAGACGTCTGGGTTCTATTGTTTGGAGTGTGAAGTGAAGAGAGAAGCAGCTGATTCCCAGTAGAGATGGGCTGTCAGGTGAGGACAGAGGGAATGTGGTTTGGGCCTCTGCCGCCTCTCCCATGGCGCATCACTCTAAGCAGCCAAGGAGAGGTGACGGCAGCTTATTGACTTGAAGGGGCTTGATGGGCACTCAGCAGTGTGACCCTCGATACGCGACATCAGGCAGCGCTAAACTGGCCAATCTAGCATGATCCAATCAAACATACACATGCAGCTAACCTCTTTACACAAAAATACTCTCGAGACTTCCTAGCCTAGCTCGATGCCACAAACGCCATTTTCCCCTTGAAAGTGTGTCACAGAAGAGATCAAAACACATTCATTCAACTCTAGCATACATCCTTTTAGTACAGCATAACCTTGACCAAGACCTCCATCAGGTGAAGTGAGGGTTTATAAGTAGTTTTCTCCTGACTTGTGTTATCGTTTTATACAGTTTGCTTTAAAGAGCATTATCTTTTAAGGAAAGGAGGATGTCACTTTTTTGTCCTAGTTATTTTCTAGGGAGATGGATTGTGGGCATGGGTATGAACTGTAGTGGACAGGCCATCACAGACCAGGCCACAGAGCAGGAAGGATTGCGGGCAGGTTTAGGACAATAACAATGTCTCCCATGCCTGTCTGACCATCTCAAAACAGACTTAGAAAGCTGTACGGAGGTGTTTGGCTAAACTCAAATCCAATTTTATTGGTCACATGGTTAGCAGATGTTAGTGCGAGCGAAGCAAAATGCTTGTGCTTCTAGTTTCGACAGTGCAGTAATCTAACAATTTCACAACTACCTAATACACACAAAAGTAAAGGGATGGAATAAGAATATATACATATAAATATATGGATGAGCGATGGCCGAGCGGCATAGGCAAGATGCAATAGATGGTATAAATCCTCTTGAAAGGCTAGTCCCGTATGTGGGATCAACATCCAGCGAAAAATCAGAGTGCCATATTCATAACCTAACCATAACCAAATCTAATAATTTCTGTTTCTCAAACATAGGACTATTTTACACCGTTTTATAGATACACTTCTCCTGAATCGAACCACGTTGTCCGATTTCAAAAAGGCTTTACAGCGAAAGCAAAACATTACATTATGTTAGGAGAGTACATCGTCAAAATAGCCACACCGCCATTTTCCGACCAACCACATGCATCACAAATAACCAAAACACAGCTAAATGAAGCACTAACCTTTGACAATCTTCATCAGATGACACTCCTAGGAAATCATGTTACACAATACATGCATTCTTTTGTTCGATAAAGTTCATATTTATATATAAAAACAGCATTTTACATTGGCGCATGACGTTCAGAAAATATTTTCCCTCAAATGCATCCGGTGAATCAGCGCTACAATTTACAAAATTACTATTCGAAAACATTGTTAAAATGTAATATTGTCATTCAAAGAATTATAGACTAACATCTCGTGAATGCAACCGCATTGCCAGATTTAAAAATAACTTTACTGGGAAATCACACTTTGCAATAAAAGGGGATGCTATGCTCAGAAAAATAGGCTAGGCGATACAGGTTAGCGCCATCTTGGAACCATCTAAAATCAAATATACTATTGTATACTATTGTAAATATTCCCTTACCTTTGATTATCTTCATCAGAAGGCACTTCCAGAAATCCCAGGTCCACAACAAATGTAGTTTTGTTCAAAAAAGTTAATAATTTATGTCCCAATAGCTGCTTCTTGTTAGCGCGTTCCGAAGGCTACTCAAAATGTACTGTAGCGCGCGGGACTTGTCGTCACGAATGTGCAAAAAATATATATTTACGTTCGTTCAAACATGTCAAACGTTGTATAACATAAATCTTTAGGGCCTTTTTCAACCAGAGCTTCAATAATATTCAAGGGGGACGATTGCATTGTCTTACTAAACGTTTCGAAAGGGGAGGGTAGCCATGGGCGCCCGCGTCATAGTAGTAATGGCCCTCCCTCTATGACCAACTTCCCAAGCCTCTCTTTCGGTCAGTTTCTACCATAGAAGACTCAAACTACTTTGTAAAGACTGTTGACATCTAGTGGAAGCCTTAGGAAGTGCTCAATGAATCCTAACTCACGGTGTGTTTTATAGGCAAAGTGCTGAAGGTGATTCCACAAATCAGATTTCCACTTCCTGTTAGGATCTGTCTCGGGATTTTGACTGCCATATGAGTTCTGTTATACTCACAGACACCATTCAAACAGTTTTAGAAACTTTAGAGTGTTTTCCATCCAAATCTACTAATTATATTCATATCCTAGCTTCTGAGTTTGAGTAGGAGGCCGTTTAAAATGGGCACGTATTTTTTTCAAAATTTGCTGTAGCGCCCCCTATCCTTAAGGAGCTATAAGAGGATAAAATACAGTATTTACATATGAGATGAGTAATGTAAGATATGTAAACATTATTATAGTGGCATTTTTAAAGTGACTAGTGATCCATTTATTAAAGTGGCTAATGATTTGAGTCTGTATGTAGGCAGCAGCCTCTGTGTTAGTGATGGCTGTTTAACAGTCTGATGGCCTTGAGATAGAAGTGATAGAAGTGTGCAGTGTGATGGCGATTGCATCGTCTGTGAACCTATTGGGGCGGTATGCAAACTGAAGTGGGTCTAGGGTGACAGGTAAGGTGGAGGTGATATGATCCTTGACTAGTCTCTCAAAGCACTTCATGATGACAGAAGTGAGTGCTACGGGGCGGTAGTCATTTAGTTCAGTTATCTTTGCCTTCTTGGGAATAGGAACAATGGTGGCCACCTTCAAGCATGTGGGGACAGCAGACGGATAGGGAGCGATTGAATATGTCCGTAAACACACCAGCCAGCTGGTCTGCTCATGCTCTGAGGATGCGGCTAGGGATGTCGTCTGGGCCAGCAGCCTTGCGAGGGTTAACACGTTTAAATGTCTTACTCACGTCGGCCACGGACTAGAACCTTAAATGGTTCTTCGGCTGTCCCAATAGGAGAACACTTTGAATGACCCTTTTTGGTTCTAGGTGGAACCCTTTTGGTTCTACATGGTTCTACATGGAACCCAAAAGGGTTCTACGTGTAACCAAAAAGGGTTATCCTATGGGGAAAGCCGAAGAACCCTTTTGGAACCCCTTTATCTAAGAGTGCAGGTGAGGTATGAAAAATCTTTCCTCATTATCAGGGGCTTAGTTCAGCTTGATCATAATGGGACTGGTTGACAAATCACTCTCACAACCTTATCAAAACCTGATAACTTACAATAACCTCTAAATAACCTCTTAATACTCTATAAACATGTAGTTGTCACGTTGTATCAGGAACAACACGTGTGGTGACCAAAGTTCCTGTCTTTCAACCAACACAACAGTGAGTTGAACTGAACTACCTGCTAATCACTGACTGAACTGTAGCGTACTGGACAGGGTCTATGTCAGATCTTCACTGAAGGGCTTCTGAGACCAGTCTAACATCATCATGTCTTATTGGCCCTGCTCTCTCTCCACCACTGAAAGATAAGGGGGCCCTGGGGGTTAGCTAGCTGCTGAGAGAGAGAGAGCGAGAGAGAGAGAGAGAGAGAGTGATAGAGGGGGTGATAGAAGGAGAGAGAGAGGGAGAGGGAGTCAAGAGAGAGAGAGAAAGAGGGAGAGGGAGAACAAGGAGAGAGAGAGAGAGAGAGAGAGAGAGAGCAGGGTAGTGTAGCCTACTCAGTAAATAAGCAGCCAGCTGAGAGCTCTATATATTGCCAACTAATAGAGCTTCATCCAGACCAGTCACTCAGACAGCCAGCTGAACTCAGGCCCAGTGCACTGTAATGAAGATGGCTTGGCACTAAGGTGTCTAGAAACATGGTGGAGCAGACATACTGATACTGTAATAAGCCCTTACTGTGGCCTATCCACCCACTGGAAGGGAAAACAATATGAAAGAGAAATAACAAACATCTAACTTTGAGAGAAGCTAACTTTCCCAGGAAAATTTGCTGAATATATTTTCTGAGGATATAGGATAGAAAGAAAACATGGAACTTTGTTAGGTGAAGCTAACTTTGCCCACAACACTTAGAGAGGATATTGTCCTGAGGCTAGAACTTGTTCGGGGCTTCATTTATACATTGTATCCCTGCTACATAACACTGTTCATTTTCCCAACATACTCTTTATAGAAATTGGGATGTGCTGCTATTTGCAAATCTCTTCCCATATTATTAATAATGCAGAGGAATGACAGCTTAACGAAGTCATAAAATATGCATATGCACATTGGGATACGGAGAGAGTTTCAACAGTTTTACTGAGCATTCCTAGCTAAACGCTTCTCTCAGAGAAAAATATGCACTTGTTTTGGTAAAGAGGGAATTTGTGGAGATAACTGAAAAACAAACTGAGATGGAGCCGAAGATATACTGTACATTTGTGTTTCCTGATTGGAACAAAATATAGTCATTACACGACATTTGCTAAATAAAAGTCTTCTCCAATTCTAATACAAATGAATAGACCAGGGTTTCCCAAACCCTGTCCTGGGGCCCCCCCTGGGTGCACATTTTGGCTTTTGCCCTAGCACTACATAGCTGGTTCAAATGATCAAAGCTTGATCATTTGAATCAGCTGTGTAGTGCTAGTGCAAAAAACAAAACATGTAACCATTGGTGTCCCGAGGACCGAGTTTGGGAAATGCTGTACTATAGTGATGCTCAGGCAGATGTACTATAGTGATGCTCAGGCAGATGTACTATAGTGATGCTCAGGCAGATGTACTATAGTGATGCTCAGGCAGATGTACTATAGTGATGCTCAGGCAGATGTACTATAGTGATGCTCAGGCAGATGTACTATAGTGATGCTCAGGCAGATGTACTATAGTGATGCTCAGGCGGATGTACTATAGTGATGCTCAGGCAGATGTACTATAGTGATGCTCAGGCAGATGTACTATAGTGATGCTCAGGCAGATGTACTATAGTGCGTCCCTATAGCGTTGGAGGGTGTCAGGGGGGTTATGAACGACCCCGGCCCGGCAGCGATGCCCCGGGACACAGCCTCTGGGCAGTCCCTCGCTGGGTGCCGGTCCTACTAAGTGCTCTGTCACGGGCTGCTAGGGCTGCAGCATATGCCACAAGGTCCCTGGTTCCCTGGCGTATGTGCCCCCATGCAGCCCTAACCCAGGGTGAACCCTGCTAATGGAAGGCTGCTGTGTGTGTGTGTGTGTGTGTGAGTGTGTGTGTGTGTGTGTGTGTGTGTGTGTGTGTGTGTGTGTGTGTTTGTGCGTGTGTTTGTGCGTGTGTGTACGTGTGTGTGTGTGTGTGTGTGTGTGTGTGTGTGTGTGTGTGTGTGTGTGTGTGTGTGTGTGTGTGTGTGTGTGTCTCTACCTGACCTTCAGCTGCTCACGGCTGGGTACTTCACGGCTGGGTGATGCTGAGCGATGCTGCTGCTATACTCTACTGTGCTGTGTTCCTACTGGGTTAGAGAAAAGCTTTCAGCACTGTGCAGGCTCTACAGGGAGATACCCTGTACTCTTGACCCATCTAGAAGAGACACTCAACACTCCGATGTCTGGGAGCAACAGCTGGGCAGCTGATGATGGACTGATAGAGCACTGGTTGCATGAACAAAAGCACACAGACTCTTTCATCTGACTTTCCCCCTTCTCATTTGAGGACTATAACAGGTGGGTTTTTACAGCATGGACTATAGTCTACCCAGCTGTGGGTCCAATTAGAAATTACAATAGATAACTATCCCTGAGGAACAGTATACAACAACAAAACAAGGAGAGTTTAACACTATTCCAACTCATTCACTTTTAGCTTACTGAACCACCATACTCACATTACATCGATTCCATAATTTATATTCATTTACATTGTAATTTATTTATTTTATATCACCTTTATTTGTCCAGGTAAGTCAATTAAATTAAGAACACATTTTTATTTACAATGACAGTCGGAAAAAGGTCCATAATGCAACTAGCAATATGAACATGTAATCCATGACCCAGTTTGAATCATTCTATTCTATGTGAATGATATCGATACATACCTGTGTAGAATTCAGTATAATTGTTGTTTAATCATTTTAGTTCTCAATTCAACAGAGGGTACTGAGGGTTCTAATTTAGCAATCCTAGGCAAATAAACCTTGTAGCACATGTATTTGTGTTGTGTTTGTTTTTACTGTAGGCAAGTGGCATGAATCACATGCCACAAATACCCCAGTACAGACAGATGTACCCACCTTACCCAAACACACATGGTAAAAGGCTATTCCTTCCCTGGCATTGGCTGGTTCCCGACATGCCCACTGCTCTGCGGGCATCTTACATAATGATGGGTTTTAGGTTGGCAGGAACACTGCGCCAGATAAAGCTGTCATTAGAACCACTATTGTTCACACAGAACCCAGGCCTGTGCACAACGCAATCAGTACAACACCATTATCTTTCCATTACCAGTCTAGAATGAGTTCCTCCCTTGTTACCACAGTGGGCATATGTTTCACAAAATAATAAAAGGAAAAGGATTACTCCAAACTTCAACCCTGTCCTACTTTCCTCAGATAGTGTTATAGCAGGGAAGATAAGACAATCGCTATGGGGAGTGACATTATAATGTGTCTTGGTAGAGCTGAAATGAGAAGCCTGAGGCTTATGTCTTATGTCGCAATTTACAGCTTTCCCAAGCCCTTGACTTTACACTGGTGAAGATATCTGAGAGAGAGGAGGAGACTATTGGCTCTCGCTGTGTGTGAATGTGTCTGTCTGATGGCCAAGACACCAGGCCACAAACAATATCATCCCTTTGCCCTGAAGTTAATATTGTCCTATCACGTCGTAATTACTTTCCAACACACAGCCCTCCCTTTCATTCCGTTGACGATGTATTTTCCGGCTGCGTGGGGTTTATTCAGGCATACATAAAACATACGGGTCACATTTAATTGCGATGGAGAGAGGAGATGAGACAAGACTAATTATCTTTATGGCTCCACAGTAATATTTTATTTAAGTTGAGCATCGTTGGGCTGAGCCCAGCAAGATCCAGCTTGGCCGGCGGGCATCATAGCACAACAAGCACAGAGGATAGATTTACTCCCAGTGGAGAGAGAGTCCAGTTCATCTCTGATTTCCCCCCCAATAGCCAAAATGACGGAGGTAATTCCCTGCTATGATTTATTCATTCTGTTGTTATATGCCAACATAAAAGCCTTGGTGAACTGGCCACTTCTGGTCTGACTGTAACTGTATAGTAGCATGGTCTGATACTGTACATAAGACCTGCCTCTTTCTGTACTCTCTCTTTATTTCCCTCTCTCAATTGTTCTCTCTCTCTCTTTATCTCTCTCTCTCTTTGTTTCTCTCTGTATCCTTGTCTCTTTCTATTCCTCTCTCTCTCTCTCTCTCCCTCCTTCCCTCTTGCTGTCTGTAGAACCACTGGGCTGGTTATGGTGACAGTACTCAGCGGATGCCAATAAACCAGGGAGGAGACGGGGGGATGGGGGGGGCAGTCAGGTGGAAGGGAGGTGCACTTTATGTTTAAAAAAAGAGAGGGGTAGAGAGAGGGAAATGGAGTGATATAAAAGAGCAGAGGAGGGAGGGAGGGAGGTGTCATGGGAGCAGAGAGGACTAGCATTCCCATTGCTATTGAGCGCCTGGAAGAACACGCACTCTGATTTCTGTATTTTTTTCAAAGAGCACTTGAAAGTCCTGAGGTTTTAAACAGGTGGGAAGAGTGCAGAAAGAGAGGGGATGAGGCTGAAAGCTGGGCTGGGCAGTGGTGAGTCGCTCCCTCTCTCTGTCCCTCAATCTCTCTCTCAAAGCATTGAGTGGAGGAGGATGACCCAGAGGCCCAAAGGCCCAGAGCCCCTCAGCCCCATCAGGCTGCTCTCCAGAGGGCTCCCCCTGGGACGGGGCGGGATGGATTAGAGCTGGGGCTGGATGGATTGGGCTGGGCAGCAGGCTAACCTCAAAAGCTACCTAAAAAAGCCCATGTTGAGCGAATGGCTGGACAGTTATGTGCAAGTTTACACACATAGAAACAAACCTACACACAAAAATAGGCCTACACACCACATACCTAGAAAGATGGAAGACCCATATAAACAAGAGATAAACATACGTAAATACAGATTTATTTACAGGCTATATGGGGTATCAACATGAAGGGCTAACTATAAGTCTCAAGGGCTAAAGCAGAGCATCAACATTATTATTGAGTGCCCTTAATTTGAGCATCTTCCTATGCGATATACCCCTCTCTATGTGGACAGTAGCCTGCAGAACTTTGCTAAATAAAACGGGCCTGGAAGGTAGTATTGGCGCAGCCAAGATTCTTAAAGATAGTGCTTTATTATAATTGATCAAAAAAGCATCATCCCTTTGAACAGCCAGGCCCTCTGGGATCCACTTCAAACAGTATCAATTATAAACATAGCCTCAGAGGACCAGAGTTAATTCTCTATCAATAAAGAATTCACCGTAGTATCACCCTGGAGATTAGTGGAGAGATGAGCAGAGCCGGAGTGCAAACCCACTGGATTGTCTAAATCTACAGCCTCGCTCCGCACCGGCAAACTAGTGATGATCAAACACAAGGCATTCCAATCAAATGCATAGAGCTACTGTACTGGAACTCACACTGCTGGTACTACAGTGTTCTGTGGTTAGGGAATTACTCACACTTCTGCTAATACGGTGTTCTGACATTAGGGAATTAGCTAGCTAAGCCTCCACTGATGCATTTGATGAAAACACAGCACTGAAAGTTCTGCCTTTATAGTCTTATAATAACATCTAAATGTATTGCAGTGGCACGGCTATGGTTCAATACCCCAAACAAGGATTTATCTTAGGGAGATGGCACACATAGCATAGGAGACGGGAGACATGAGACTGTATGCATTGTGTTGTGAGCTGGCTCGACTAAGAGTGTGTGCTTACCAGATGAATAATGTACTTTCAGTGTACTTTCTCTCTCGCTTTCTTTCTTCCTCTCTCTCTTTCTCTGTCTTTATTCTCCAGTCCTCTCTGTGGGTATTCTCTGATTACATACAACAGCAGGAGGAGGATACGAGGGGGTTTCAGACAGTTTCTTCCTACTGAAGTTTGATTATTCAGTCACTTTCAATGAGTTTCCTTTTGAACAAGTTCCTTAATCTTGGAATGCTGAACCGGAAAACGTTAAAGTTAGAGAGGGGAAATGTACCGCAGTGTGAACGAGGAGTTAACCTTATTCCAAATCCTCCAGGACATTTCAGGGAAATGTTAATATTGTAACTATATCATTGAAGATTGTGTTTTATAGTTGTATAGTTTATTAGTTTATGTGTTTTATAGTTGTATAGTTTAATAGGACCCTATTTTCAAGACGGGTACAGTATGACAAAGGCAGTCTTTTGGAGACATTAAATGAAATACTGTGTTGACAGTTGTAAATGTTTTAAACGAAATGCATATTCTGATAGAGAATAGTGTTTGTCTTCAGGTTTGGCTTGCTCAACAACAGGGGAGAGATGTAGATAGATGAAATAGAAAGCATGTTAAACACACACACACACACACACACAACACACACACGTACAGCAGCCTAAACAGTATGGTTGTTAAACTGAGCCAATCTGACAACACAGCCGTGCCATATCAGTGACACGTTCAATCTGTACAGGGCCCTCTTCCCAGAAACCCTCTGTTGCGACACAATCATTACAAATTGATTGCAAAATAGCTAACAATCATGATTAAATCATTAAATTATTGTCTACGCTTCAGAGAATGGAGAGAAAATTAACTTCCCACCAACCTAATTTTTTCCTGAACATGAAATAATGATTTTCTGCCAGTCTAATTACAAAGCCAACATCTGATCAAGCCAGCATCCAGAGGGGATTATCACATGCGCCAGTATTAGACCTCATTACCAGCCTGAGTGCAGAATTATTACATCTTGTAATTGGATGGTGAGATTTATATACAGATCGGGCCGGTTTCTGTAAGATTGTAATTACAGGCTTGGTTGGTTAGCTACTTATCACTCAGCAGAAGAGAGAGAGCAGGAGGAAATAAGAGGGCATTTCATTAACCCTTCACCCTATCCGGGGAAAACACTGTTACCTTCCATGTCTGTGTTAGGGACAACATAACAGCTAAACTCGCAGATGAAACAATTTATTACCCCCTTCAGCTCCCCCATAGCCCCCCTCCTCCTGGGTCAAAGAGGGGCTTCATTTTCTTTAACCCTTAATGAACACTTTGGGTGAATTTGTTTCAATAAACCATCCATTTTACTGTTGACTGGGTTCCATTTCCTAATTACCCGTTAGGAATAAGTGTGTGGAATAAGCAGTCATCTTCATAGAGAGAGCAGGTTTATGGAGCGCTACACTGCTCGCTGCTCACAGCTCTCAATGACTGGGGCTCTGGGCTGGGTACACTCTCTCACTGACTGACTACACAGCAGAGGTGAAACACTGCAGCTGGGAATGGGGCTAGGTGTCTGTGCGGAATGGGTGTGGGGTGTGGGTGTATGTGTGCATACGTGTGGTTGTGAATCTCCATCCTTCCATCCCTCTCTCTCTCTCTCTCTCTCCATCCATCCATCCAGACACACCACACTCACAGCATCCTTCTCTTCTCTCCACTCTCTCCCTCCATCCACTAAGACCAGAGATCATCTCCACTCTCTCCCTCCATCCACTAAGACCAGAGATCATCTCCACTCTCTCCCTCCATCCACTAAGACCAGAGATCATCTCCACTCTCGCCCTCCATCCACTAAGACCAGAGATCATCTCCACTCTCTCCCTCCATCCACTAAGACCAGAGATCATATCCACTCTCTCCCTCCATCCACCAGAGACCAGAGATCATATCCACTCTCTCCCTCCATCCACTAAGACCAGAGATCATCTCCGCTCTCTCCCTCCATCCACTAAGACCAGAGATCATATCCACTCTCTCCCTCCATCCACTAAGACCAGAGATCATATCCGCTCTCTCCCTCCATCCACTAAGACCAGAGATCATCTCCACTCTCTCCCTCCATCTACTAAGACCAGAGATCATCTCCACTCTCTCCCTCCATCCACTAAGACCAGAGATCATCTCCACTCTCTCCCTCCATCCATCCACTAAGACCAGAGATCATCTCCACTCTCTCCCTCCATCCACTAAGACCAGAGATCATCTCCACTCTCTCCCTCCATCCACTAAGACCAGAGATCATCTCCACTCTCTCCCTCCATCCACTAAGACCAGAGATCATATCCACTCTCTCCCTCCATCCACTACGACCAGAGATCATCTCCACTCTCTCCCTCCATCCACTAAGACCAGAGATCATATCCACTCTCTCCCTCCGTCCACTAAGACCAGAGATCATCTCCACTCTCTCCCTCCATCCACTAAGACCAGAGATCATCTCCACTCTCTCCCTCCATCCACTAAGACCAGAGATCATATCCACTCTCTCCCTCCATCCACTAAGACCAGAGATCATCTCCACTCTCTCCCTCCATCCACTAAGACCAGAGATCATCTCCACTCTCTCCCTCCATCCACTAAGACCAGAGATCATATCCACTCTCTCCCTCCATCCACTAAGAACAGAGATCATCCCCACTCTCTCCCTCCATCCACTAAGACCAGAGATCATATCCACTCTCTCCCTCCATCCACTAAGACCAGAGATCATCTCCACTCTCTCCCTCCATCCACTAAGACCAGAGATCATCCCCACTCTCTCCCTCCATCCACTAAGACCAGAGATCATATCCACTCTCTCCCTCCATCCACTAAGACCAGAGATCATCCCCAATCTCTCCCTCCATCCACTAAGACCAGAGATCATCTCCACTCTCTCCCTCCATCCACTAAGACCAGAGATCATCTCCACTCTCTCCCTCCATCCACTAAGACCAGAGATCATCTCCACTCTCTCCCTCCATCCACTAAGACCAGAGATCATCTCCACTCTCTCCCTCCATCCACTAAGACCAGAGATCATCCCCACTCTCTCCCTCCATCCACTAAGACCAGAGATCATATCCACTCTCTCCCTCCATCCACTAAGACCAGAGATCATCTCCACTCTCTCCCTCCATCTACTAAGACCAGAGATCATCTCCACTCTCTCCCTCCATCCACTAAGACCAGAGATCATCTCCACTCTCTCCCTCCATCCACTAAGACCAGAGATCATCTCCACTCTCTCCCTCCATCCACTAAGACCAGAGATCATCTCCACTCTCTCCCTCCATCCACTAAGACCAGAGATCATCCCCACTCTCTCCCTCCATCCACTAAGACCAGAGATCATATCCACTCTCTCCCTCCATCCACTAAGACCAGAGATCATCTCCACTCTCTCCCTCCATCCACTAAGACCAGAGATCATATCCACTCTCTCCCTCCATCCACTAAGACCAGAGATCATCTCCACTCTCTGGTCCAGGCTCTTCCACCTGCCTTTATCTCATCTAAATTATTAACCACAGTTCTCCTCCTTCCATCTTGTTTCTGAGGAGACGCTAATGAATAAACACCTCTCTTTCCATGGCACAGATCTGCCAACAGTGATTAAAGCAAAGCCAGGCCAGCAGGCTACCATTCATCAGGAGAGAGAAGGAGAGAACCGGGCTACAGTACAGCCACCATCATCATCAACCATCATTTCTCATCATCTATCTAACCCACCCAGAGCAGAGCCGAGGCATGGTGGTGGCCTACTTTACCGGTAGCTACAAACAGCACACAAACACACACACAATATCTGGACTGACAAATGTATCAGTGACAAATAAATTGGAAAATATCTGAGATACAACTCGGATTCAATTCCAGAATAAAGACTGTAAGGGAAAAAGAACCCGGGTTTGCTTGATTTTACTCTGAAGACACAATGTAACACAGACCCACCCGATAGAAGATAACGTCTAATTTGTTGTTGTTTTTGTGCAATTCAGCAAGAAGGCCTTGATCCATATGTCACCCCGCATCATTGGTGGAAGAAAAGAAAAACATCAGCACCTCTCCAGAGTTTACACCGATACAACTTTCTCTTTCTGCATATAACCAAGCTCCCCTTACAATACAATCAATATGGGCTTACATTTTATGAGACAAGGAGTTAACTTGTTCAATTATGGCAAAGACAGCTCTATTCTTTTGTAACAAGTAATCTGGCTGGTGAAATCGATACTGACAGGCTCACTGCACGCTGGCTAATTTCATATTACCTCTAGCCAATCAGAGAGCAGGCAGTAATGGAGCTGTAGTTCCACTTCATTATGGGCTGGGAGGAGGGATCAATACAGACACTAGCAAGGGGGAGGGAGGGAGAGCGAGAGTGGTTGGGCTACTCCTGCTACTGCAAGGCCCTCAAGGCTGGTTTTGAAGGTGGGTGGGGTAGTTAGGGAGGAAAGATGGGAGGGGGTCCGGGGGCATAACCCCCCTGAATAAATCACACTTACAATCACCACAAAACATATACCTTTCTTTCGACCTGTCAAAGCAATCATGAGCGTAACATATCAGAGGTTGCCTTACCCCCCCCCCCCCCTCGCTCTCTCTCTCTAATAACGTTTGACTTCGGACTGGAAGGTCATAATCTGACTCACAAGGTTCACAACAGGAAAACAGAGGGAAAAAAATAAGAAAAGTAAGCAGGGATAACATTCAAATGAAATCCTCTCGTCTAGCAACAATATCCACTCTTTGACCTCTGTGGCTAATTATGAATTAAAGTCCATATCTGCCTTTATATAAACCATCTCCCCTCTTTTTCCCATTATTGTTATCTTGGTGTAGGATTAGCAGGAAACTAAGGGGATGATGTTGTCAAAGCTGATGTCAACTATACAATTATTCAACTCATCCCTCATCACTTCTTCCAAGAAAATAAGACACTGAAGATTAAGATAAGACATTCCTAAAGAACGAGGGAAAGAAATTCAGGCCTCTTGGAAGGAATAGACGTGACTCTAGCTCACAATGAAAGCACGGATGCTTTATTCATCTAATTCAAGTTAAAATCATGATGTTTCAGCCGTCAATGGCCTTCATCAGCATGACAGTCTTGACATTAGATAATTAGACAAAATATCTAGTAGAGAACAGACAAGGACTAAACACACAAGGTAAACAAACTAAATACTCATTAGACTTCCTGCTATTTCTTCTTCATAACTTCCCCGTTGTTTAATTTGATTGCTTTAATATTGAGCTCATTAATAATCTTTACCAGGTTACGTTACATTAAGTCCCTGACACAACATAATTTAGCTTGGCATAGAGAGGCACCAGGAGAATGGACACATCGGGATAACTTGCACGCACGCACGCACGCACGCACACACACACACACACACACACACACACACACACACACACACACACACACACACACACACACACACATACACACATACACACATACACATACACATACACACACATATGGGTTGTACTGAGTGAGAACCCCATTAAATGCCTTTTAATGGGAGTAATTCTCAATGTGGTTTATTGTTCTCCATTAATTTCCCAGCTAGCTTCTATTCCATATGGACTGACTCCCAGTTATCAGCTAAACTAGACAGACTGTATGAGCTCAACAGAGCAGTACAGACCTCATCCGTCACTGGGTATTACTGTATTATCACTGCTATATAAGGCAGTGGTGGTAGTGCATTAGCAGTGGAACAGGGGTAGAGCTGATTACGGAAGACCTGTAACTAGAAACTGAATTTGGTGGGAACACAGTTAAGCTACATTTGATGTGATATAAAAGGCAAATGTGATTTTACATAAAACTGCTGTATAGACATATTTACGTGTCACCTGGATCTTGTACAGTTGAAGTCAGAAGTTTACATACACTTAGGATGGAGTCGTTTTTCAACCATTCCACAAATTTCTTGTTAACAAACTATAGTTTTGGCAAGTCAGTTAGGACATCTACTTTGTGCATGACACAAGTAATTTTTCCAACAATTGTTTACAGACAGATTATTTCACTTATAATTCACTGTATCACAATTCCAGTGGGTCAGAAGTTTACATACACTATTTTGACTGTGCCTTTAAACAGCTTGGAAAATTCCAGAAAATGATGCCATGGCTTTAGAAGCTTCTGATAGGCTAATTGGCATCATTTGAGTCAATTGGAGGTGTGCCTCTTTGCTTGACATCATGGGAAAATCAAAAGAAATCATTCAAAATCTCAGAAAAAACAATTGTAGACCTCCACAAGTCTGGTTCATGCTTGGGAGCAATTTCCAAACGCCTGAAGGTACCACGCTCATCTGTACAAACAATAGTATGCAAGTATAACCACCATGGGACCACGTAGCCATCATACCGCTCAGGAAGGAGACGTGTCTCCTAGAGATGAACATATACTGCTCAAAAAAATAAAGGGAACACTTAAACAACACATCCTAGATCTGAATGAAAGAAATAATCTTATTAAATACTTTTTTCTTTACATAGTTGAATGTGCTGACAACAAAATCACACAAAAATAATCAATGGAAATCCAATTTATCAACCCATGGAGGTCTGGATTTGGAGTCACACTCAAAATTAAAGTGGAAAACCACACTACAGGCTGATCCAACTTTGATGTAATGTCCTTAAAACAAGTCAATATGAGGCTCAGTAGTGTGTGTGGCCTCCACGTGCCTGTATGACCTCCCTACAACGCCTGGGCATGCTCCTGATGAGGTGGCGGATGGTCTCCTGAGGGATCTCCTCCCAGACCTGGACTAAAGCATCCACCAACGCCACGTTGCACCACAGACTGTCCAGGAGTTGGCGGATGGAGCGAGACATGATGTCCCAGATGTGCTCAATTGGATTCAGGTCTGGGGAACGGGCGGGCCAGTCCCATAGCATCAATGCCTTCCTCTTGCAGGAACTGCTGACACACTCCAGCCACATGAGGTCTAGCATTGTCTTGCATTAGGAGGAACCCAGGGCCAACCGCACCAGCATATGGTCTCACAAGGGGTCTGAGGATCTCATCTCGGTACCTAATGGCAGTCAGGCTACCTCTGGCGAGCACATGGGCTGTGCGGCCCCCCAAAGAAATGCCACCCCACACCATGACTGACCCACCGCCAAACCGGTCATGCTGGAGGATGTTGCAGGCAGCAGAACGTTCTCCACAGCGTCTCCAGACTCTGTCATGTCTGTCACGTGCTCAGTGTGAGCCTGCTTTCATCTGTGAAGAGCACAGGGCGCCAGTGGCGAATTTGCCAATCTTGGTGTTCTTTGGCAAATGCCAAACGTCCTGCACGGTGTTGGGCTGTACGGTGTTGGGCTGGAATTTTGAAAAACTGAGTTTAAATGTATTTGGCTAAGGTGTATGTAAACTTCTGACTTCAACTATATTTAGATCCTAGTTTTAGAACTAGAATATTTAGAACAAATTTGGTATGCTAGGTGTTGTCCCCGATCAGGGTTGCTAGGTTACTTTCTAAATGTCATCTGTTACAGTTGCTAGTTAACTGTCCAAAATTGTCATCAGTAATGCAATTTTTGGATTGCCCAAATTCAGTGACATGATCTGATTACCTTCAGTTACTTTTGGATTACTTTCCCCTTAAGAGGCGTTAGAAGAAGACAAAAAGGATCCATCACACGCATGTGGTGTGTCATCATAGTGGTCTCTGACTTGTGTTTAGACTCTCTCAGGTGGAACAAACGTAAATTTGCACCTTTTTTCAATGCTGAATGGAATGTCATTGTGAAAACAGAAAGTTGTCAATGTTTTTTTTTTTTACAAACATTCTTTCGATTTTAAAAGTAATCCAAGTATCTGTAATGTGATTACAATATTTTTGCAGGTATAATAACTGATTCCAGTTACAGATTTTTGTAATCAGATTACATTTAACTGATTACATGTAATCGGTTACTCCCCAACCTTGTCCCCGGCCCCCATTTTGACAGAACTGATTGGGTGTTAGGATGCACTATATTGACAGTGATTGTGTTACTCAGCTTTTTGACGGTGGTTGTTTGGTGTGAGCAGAAACTGTGGCTCCTCCTCTATAGTCATACAATGACCACCAGTGCCCACACATAGAAAAGTGACTGTGGGAGATCAAATAAATCACCCTGTAAAAGGGTGTGTGTGCATGTGTGTGTGTGTGTTTATGTGTGTGTGTGTGCACGCGTGTGTGTGTGTACTTGCAGTGTATGTGCAGGTGTGAGCACATTGCCTGCCTGCCTATGTGTGTGTGAGAGCAGGAGAGTCAGACAGAGACAGAGAGCAAGAGAGATGAGAGATGAGAGATTCCAGCTCACTCTTGCCCATTTTCACCTCCCATTATCTAATTAGCTTCTCATTTCCCCTCCATCAGTGCACTGACCTGGATTAGTGCTGTGTGTGGGCTGGCCAGGCAGGACAAGAGGGGCAGGGTAGGGCCCAGAGAGAGAGGGGCCAAACTGGGGAGGAAGAGTGGTAGGGAGGGAGGGGGGAACCATAAATCATCTAGAGCAGCAGGAGTGGAGAGAGAGGGGGATTTATAAAGATGTCACGCTCTGCTCGGGCCAGCCCACTTGTGGACAAAGTGATGTATTCACAAGTGCAATGCCAAGACACACAGATGCGCACACACGCACGCACACACACACACACACACACACAGGCTTCACTACCTCATTATGCCAGAGCCCAGTGGTCATTCATCTCCCAGGGCTGCCAGGCTGCATCCAGGGGGCTCTACTCGCTAGACCAGAGAATTTATTCAGGCCTGGAGTTACCCATTTCATTAGCCATTCAATCTGTTCTCTCTCTCTCTCTCTCTCTCTCTCTCTCTCTATACCCCTCTCTATCTCTCTCTCTCGGTCTGTCTATCCCTCTTTCTCTCTCATTGTATATGTATGCCTCTCCCTTTCTCTCTCTCTGGTCTCTTTACAGGAATGGATCACACACTCTTGCAAACACACATGCACAGGCTCTTGTATGCGCCCGCACACACACTCGCACACACTCACACACACTCGCACACACTCATGCAAACACATACACACAGTAGCCTTACAAGCCACATACCAGCCTACCCTGACTTGTGTGTTTTCTCAATTACTCTGTGCTGTGGTGAAATGGACAATCTCTCTATTGTGATCAGGGCTGAGGGCATGAAGAGACAGAGGATCTCCCAGAGGTTAACCTGACCAGGGGCCACCACCAGCCCCTCCAGTCCAGTAATGGTGTTATTAATGGGGCCAATTGCTCCTGGTCCTTCATCTTAGGGGGCCGCAACCTCAAGATGATTTATTAATGGTCAAGCTAACTCCCATTCCACACACACATAAAACAAATATGTTTGGACTGTTGCCACTGGTCTGTTACTGTGATCACAGACAGGCGCATGCAAGCACACACAATCGCGGACACACACACATCAGAACGAAGAGGGAATATTTCTGTCCAATGTATACTGATATCACAGGCAGCGGGTTACCATATCATCACAGCGATATGAAACCACTCTGAATCTCCATTCACGTCCCTCTCCCTACAGAATAATCCACGGAATATTTTCATCAGCTGTGCTTTAACCCAGTAGACTCCTCCGCTTTAAACACTTAAGAACTAAATAAATAATGCTCCACTTTCTCTCTCTGTGTAACACACACACACACTCGCAAGCAGCACCAGCGACTAGTCTTGGGTCCCACAGCAGCAGGAGTCCTTAAAGCCAATAATGTGCTTCCTTCCGCTTGGGCCGCGCAGCAGCGCCTAGGCCGCTCACAGGCAGATTATGGGCCTTTAACTACCACCCAGGCCTGTAATGTGACTCTAAGGCTCAGGGGCTGTCAGCTAGAGTGGAGGGAGAATGACTCCAGAGAGAGAGGGGGGTGGAGGGGAGGGAGGGATAGATAGAGAGGGACAGAGAGAAGGAAAGGAGGACAGGACACATCATAACTCTACAGTCCCACCCCTCCACTCCTCCACCTGTTAGACTGTTCATCCCCTGTGTCGCCTTGTGTCAGGAACTTACAGTGATAACCCATTAAGATGGTTGTTTTTACAGGTGTCGCCTTGTGTCAGGAACTTACAGTGATAACCCATTAAAATGGTTGTTTTACAGGTGTCGCCTTGTGTCAGGAACTTACAGTGATAACCCATTAAGATGGTTGTTTTTACAGGTGTCGCCTTGTGTCAGGAACTTACAGTGATAACCCATTAAGATGGTTGTTTTACAGGTGTCGCCTTGTGTCAGGAACTTACAGTGATAACCCATTAAGATGGTTGTTTTACAGGTGTCGCCTTGTGTCAGGAACTTACAGTGATAACCCATTAAGATGGTTGTTTTTACAGGTGTCGACCTTGTGTCAGGAACTTACAGTGATAACCCATTAAGATGGTTGTTTTACAGGTGTCGACCTTGTGTCAGGAACTTACAGTGATAACCCATTAAGATGGTTGTTTTACAGGTGTCGACCTTGTGTCAGGAACTTACAGTGATAACCCATTAAGATGGTTGTTTTACAGGTGTCGCCTTGTGTCAGGAACTTACAGTGATAACCTATTAAGATGGTTGTTTTACAGGTGTCGACCTTGTGTCAAGAACTTACAGTGATAACCCATTAAGATGGTTGTTTTTACAGGTGTCGCCTTGTGTCAGGAACTTACAGTGATAACCCATTAAGATGGTTGTTTTACAGGTGTCGACCTTGTGTCAGGAACTTACAGTGATAACCCATTAAAATGGTTGTTTTACAGGTGTCGCCTTGTGTCAGGAACTTACAGTGATAACCCATTAAGATGGTTGTTTTTACAGGTGTCGCCTTGTGTCAGGAACTTACAGTGATAACCCATTAAGATGGTTGTTTTTACAGGTGTCGCCTTGTGTCAGGAACTTACAGTGATAACCCATTAAGATGGTTGTTTTTACAGGTGTCGCCTTGTGTCAGGAACTTACAGTGATAACCCATTAAGATGGTTGTTTTTACAGGTGTCGCCTTGTGTCAGGAACTTACAGTGATAACCCATTAAGATGGTTGTTTTACAGGTGTCGCCTTGTGTCAGGAACTTACAGTGATAACCCATTAAGATGGTTGTTTTACAGGTGTCGCCTTGTGTCAGGAACTTACAGTGATAACCCATTAAGATGGTTGTTTTACAGGTGTCGCCTTGTGTCAGGAACTTACAGTGATAACCCATTAAGATGGTTGTTTTTACAGGTGTCGCCTTGTGTCAGGAACTTACAGTGATAACCCATTAAGATGGTTGTTTTACAGGTGTCGCCTTGTGTCAGGAACTTACAGTGATAACCCATTAAGATGGTTGTTTTTACAGGTGTCGCCTTGTGTCAGGAACTTACAGTGATAACCCATTAAGATGGTTGTTTTACAGGTGTCGACCTTGTGTCAGGAACTTACAGTGATAACCCATTAAGATGGTTGTTTTACAGGTGTCGACCTTGTGTCAGGAACTTACAGTGATAACCCATTAAGATGGTTGTTTTACAGGTGTCGACCTTGTGTCAGGAACTTACAGTGATAACCCATTAAGATGGTTGTTTTACAGGTGTCGCCTTGTGTCAGGAACTTACAGTGATAACCCATTAAGATGGTTGTTTTACAGGTGTCGACCTTGTGTCAGGAACTTACAGTGATAACCCATTAAGATGGTTGTTTTTACAGGTGTCGCCTTGTGTCAGGAACTTACAGTGATAACCCATTAAGATGGTTGTTTTACAGGTGTTGCCTTGTGTCAGGAACTTACAGTGATAACCCATCGGTGCGGCAGGTAGCCTAGTGGTTAGAGTATTGGACTGGTACCGAAAGGTTGCAAGATCAAATCCCTGAGCTGACAAATAAAATAATCTGTCGTTCTGCCCCTGATCAAGGCAGTTAACCCACTGTTCCTAGGCCGTCATTGAAAATAAGAATTTGTTCTTAACTGGGCCATCACTGAACATGGCTTTTGCCTAGTTAAATAAAGGTAAAAAAGATGGTTGTTTTTAATTCAAAGAGGTTTTCTTTGAAATGACAATCAATAGCATCTTCTCTCCAGCGCCACTGTTTCTCTAGTTGCTCAGGTAAACAGTCTTTTTCAATCTAACCAGCGCAAAGCTTCACTAACCCTGACTGAATACCCCGACAACATCAGTTGATCTATCACACCATCTCCTCAGAGCAGACAGAGGATGGAGGCTGAGTCCCAAATGGCACCCTATTGTCTAAATAGTCCACTACTTTTGACCAGAGCCCTATGAGCCCGGGCCAAAAGTAGTGCACTCTATAGAGAATAGGGTGCCATTTGGGACGCACACAGGCATCAAATCCTCCTGAAATGACATGTGAACATCAATAACAGTCTCCTCCCCTCTCTCCTTACGACGTGACAGTAAAAGCTCTATTGATTTTGGTCAGATTAAGGATACTGTTGGGAGCCATTTAAACATACAAGTTGAAGTGTCCTGGCTGATTGTGAGTGATGTGTATCAGGGTGTATAATCACCAGTGTTTGGGAAGAGAACATAGTCTGGAGGACCAGAGACATTTCCATGAAGAGGGAGTGGAGTGGGGGAGGAGGTCTGAGTGGAGGGATGTGTCGGTAAAGGAGATATTAGACAGTTCAGTGAGTGGCTACTGCTTTGCGCAAACAGAGAAATATCAAACGCTACATTAAGGCATGCACGCATACCGTACACTACATAAACACATTGAGATATGCAAATGATTTCAAAAACATAAAGGGCAATGCACACAAACACACACACACTCCCATCCAGTCCAGCAGCTATATGTTCAGTGATGGCCCTGATGATGCTCCATATGGACCTCTGGGGTGTGAAGGTTAAAACTGCAGTCCTGTGGAGACATACTGGGGCTGGGCTGGCTGAGGGATGCCTTTGGTAATATATGGATCTGTTTAAAGGTGGGGGGCAGGGTCAGATAGGAGGACTGTTAAACCCACTCCATCCCCCTGACCTGACCACAGCCAGCCTGGGTGCACACACAGACACCGCACACACAGACACACGCACACAGCTCTCACTGGAGAGGGATTGATGCATCGATCAGCAGGTTGATCCACATTCAGGGAGAGTGAGAGTGATGTTTCACCCTGCGCTCGCTGTAACTACTGAACATTATGCAAACCAAGAGAGGACCATAGGATGGAGCAGACTTAACCCGTTAACAGATGTAATGAACACGTTTGTCTTGGTTCACTTCGTAAGGGGAAAGCTGGAAAAATAACGCCATCTATATTATAGAAAAACTAGAATACAAATATCTTATGTAGTCAAAAGCTTTTCACCTGGGCATTTTCTTCTTACGGACAGGTAAGGCTTATGACTAAAGGTTTGCGGTGTGAAATAAAGTAGAAATTAAAATATATGCAATGTGATAAAAATCTATTATGTGCCATAAATTGTAAAAATGACATGCCAATATTTTCTCCCGATAAGTAAAATTTCCATTTTCAATCAATAATTATTGCTTCATTACAGATTTATTCACATACAACATTTATATTTACCATTATATATATTTTAAGGAAGGACCATTACAAATATTTCAACTTTATTTCATATCAAAGAATGGTGACGCATTCCAAACATACATTCAGATTGGTCAATAAGCAGGAAATGTATGAATTAATATCATGTTTTACCAAGATGTCAATACTATGCAATAAACATATCACTGCAATCATCTACAATAGAGAATCATGTATTTTGCAAAAACTTGAATTACCACCAGTTAACCGAATACAATCAATTAACTTTAGCTCTGCGCTTAATACCAATTTCAAAATGTATATTACTGTAAAATGTAAAGGTGTTAGTAAACAATAACAATAAATAAAAACAAGCCCACATCTGATAATGGTAGTTTCTTTAATCAACATATAAAAGTGATATAATTATAACAACACACCTAATAATTGTGATAGTCAATAGCTATTGGTCCTGTCTAGGTTATGAGCACACAACCAGCCGTAAGTGTGTCAGTAGAAACACCAGGAGATGAGCTGACTGAGACGGTTGGGTTGTTGTGAGTATTAACCACACTACCGTATTACTATAGCCTTGAAATGTCTCCTGCTGTTCACACCCAGCCTGCACTACACCATAACTACCCAGCCCCCTCAACACTATAACTACCCAGCCTCCTCTACACAATAACTACCCAGCCTCCTCTACACTATAACTACCCAGCCCCCTCTACACTATAACTACCCAGCCCCCTCTACACTATAACTACCCAGCCTCCTCTACACTATAACTACCCAGCCATCTCTATACTATAACTACCCAGCCTCCTCTACACTATAACTACCCAGCCTCCTCTACACTATAACTACCCAGCCTCCTCTACACTATAACTACCCAGCCTCCTCTATACTATAACTACCCAGCCTCCTCTACACTATAACTACCCAGCCTCCTCTATACTATAACTACCCAGCCTCCTCTACACTATAACTACCCAGCCTCCTCTACACTATAACTACCCAGCCTCCTCTACACTATAAATACCCAGCCACCTCTACACTATAACTACCCAGCCCCCTCTATACTATAACTACCCAGCCTCCTCTACACCATAACTACCCAGCCTCCACTACACTATAACTACCCAGCCTCCTCTACACTATAACTACCCAGCCTCCTCTACACTATAACTACCCAGCCTCCTCTACACCATAACTACCCAGCCCCCTCTACACTATAACTACCCAGCCTCCTCTACACTATAACTACCCAGCCTCCTCTACACTATAACTACCCAGCCACCTCTACACTATAACTACCCAGCCACTTCTACACTATAACTACCCAGCCCCCTCTACACTATAACTACCCAGCCTCCTCTACACCATAACTACCCAGCCTCCACTACACTATAACAACCCAGCCTCCACTACACTATAACTACCCAGCCTCCACTACACTATAACAACCCAGCCTCCACTACACTATAACTACCCAGCCTCCACTACACTATAACTACCCAGCCTCCACTACACTATAACTACCCAGCCTCCTCTACACCATAACTACCCAGCCCCCTCAACACTATAACTACCCAGCCCCCTCTACACTATAACTACCCAGCCTCCTCTACACTATTACTACCCAGCCCCCTCTACACTATAACTACCCAGCCTCCTCTACACTATAACTACCCAGCCTCCTCTACACTATAACTACCCAGCCTCCTCTACACTATAACTACACAGCCCCCTCTACACTATAACTACCCAGCCTCCACTACACTATAACTACCCAGCCTCCTCTACACTATAACTACCCAGCCTCCTCTACACTATAAGTACCCAGCCTCCTCTACACAATAACTATCCAGCCCCCTCTACACCACAACTACCCAGCCTCCTCTCTCTACACTACAACTACTCAGCCTCCACTACACTATAACTACCCAGGCTCCTCTCTACACAACAACTACCCAAACTCCTCTACAATATAACTACCCAGCCTCCTCTCTCTACACTACAACTACCCAGCCTCCTCTATACAATAACTACCCAGCCTCCTACATACTATAACTACCCAGGCTCCTCTCTCTACACTACAACTACCCAGGGCCCTCTATACTATAACTACCCAGCCATCTCTACACTACAACTACCCAGCCTCCTCTATAATATAACTACCCAGCCTCCTCTATACTATAACTACCAGGCCATCTCTACACTATAACTACCCAGCGTCCTCTGTACCATAACTACCCAGCCATCTCTACACTATAACTACCCAGCCTCCTCTCTCTACACTACAACTACCCAGCCTCCTCTACACTATAACTACCCAGCCTCCTCTCTCTACACTACAACTACCCAGACTCCTCTACACTATAACTACCCAGCCTCCTCTCTCTACACTACAACTACCCAGCCTCCTCTACACCTCAACTACCCAGACTCCTCTACACTACAACAACCCAGACTCCTCAACAGTATAACTACACTGCCTCCTCTCTTTAAACTACAACTACCCAGCCTCCTCTATACTATAACTTCCAAGCCTCCTCTCTCCACAGTACAACTACCCAGCCTCCTCTATACTGTAACTACCCAGCCTTCTCTACACTACAACTCCCCAGACTCCTCTACACTATAACTACCCAGCCTCCTCTCTCTACACTACAACTACCCAGACTCCTCTACACTATAACTACCCAGCCTCCTCTCTCTACACTACAACTACCCAGCCTCCTCTACACCTCAACTACCCAGACTCCTCAACACTATAACTACACTGCCTCCTCTCTTTAAACTACAACTACCCAGCCTCCTCTATACTATAACTACCGAGCCTCCTCTCTCCAAAGTACAACTACCCAGCCTCCTCTACAACATAACTACCCAGCCTCCTCTATACTGTAACTACCCAGTCTCCTCTACACTACAACTACCCAGACTCCTCTACACTATAACTACCCAGCCTCCTCTCTCTACACTATAACTACCCAGCCTCCTCTCTCTATACTACAACTACCCAGCCTCCTCTCTCTATACTACAACTACCCAGCCTCCTCTCTCTATACTACAACTACCCAGCCTCCTCTCTCTATACTACAACTACCCAGCCTCCTCTCTCTATACTACAACTACCCAGCCTCCTCTGTACTGTAACTACTCAGTCTCCTCTACACTACAACTACCCAGACTCCTCTACACTATAACTACCCAGCATCCTCTCTCTATACTATAACTACCCAGCCTCCTCTGTACTGTAACTACTCAGTCTCCTCTACACTACAACTACCCAGACTCCTCTACACTATAACTACCCAGCATCCTCTCTCTACACTAGAACTACCCAGCCTCCTCTCTCTATACTACAACTACCCAGCCTCCTCTTTCTACACTATAACTACCCAGCCTCCTCTCTCTATACTATAACTACCCAGCCTCCTCTGTCTATACTACAACTACCCAGCCTCCTCTCTCTATACTATAACTACCCAGCCTCCTCTCTCTATACTAGAACTACCCAGCCTCCTCTCTCTACACTACAACTACCCAGGTTCCTCTACACTAGAACTACCCAGCCTCCTCTCTCTATACTATAACTACCCAGCCTCCTCTCTCTACACTACAACTACCCAGCTTCCTCTACACTAGAACTACCCAGCCTCCTCTCTCTATACTATAACTACCCAGCCTCCTCTCTCTATACTATAACTACCCAGCTGCCTCTCTCTACACTATAACTACCCAGCCTTCTCTCACAACACTATAACTACCCAGCATCCTCCTTCTATACTATAACTACCCAGCCTCCTCTCTCTACACTATAACTACCCAGCCTTCTCTCACAACACTATAACTACCCAGCATCCTCCTTCTATACTATAACTACCCAGCCTCCTCTTTCTACACTAGAACTACCCAGCCTGCCTCCTCTCTCTACAATAGAACTACCCAGCCTGCCTCCTCTCTCTACAATAGAACTACCCAGCCTGCCTCTTCTCTCTACAATAGAACTACCCAGCTTGCCTCCTCTCTCTACAATAGAACTACCCAGCCTGCCTCCTCTCTCTACACTAGAACTACCCAGCCTGCCTCCTCTCTCTACACTAGAACTACCCAGCCTGCCTCCTCTCTCTACAATATACCTACCCAGCCTTTCTCCTCTCTTTACACACGAACTACCCAGCCTTTCTTCCCTCTCTACACTAGAACTACCCAGCCTGCCTCCTCTCTCTACACTAGAACTGCCCAGCCTGCTTCCTCTCTCTTCAATATACCTACCCAGCCTGCTTCCTCTCTCTTCAATATACCTACCCAGCCTTTCTCCTCTCTCTACACTAGAACTACCCAGCCTTTCTCCCCTCTCTACACTAGATCTACTCAGCCTACTTCCTGTCTCTACACTATAACTAAATCAAATCAAATCGAAGTTTATTTGTCATGTGCGCCGAATATACAACAGGTGCGCCGAATACAACCTTACAGTGAAATGCTTACTTACAGGCTCTAACCAACAGTGCAATTTTTAAGTAAAAAAAAGGTATTAGGTGAACAATAGATAAGTAAAGAAATTAAAACAACAGTAAAAAAGACAGTGAAAAATAGGCTATAAGTGTAGCGAGGCTACATACAGGCACCGGGTAGTCAGGCTGATTGTGGTAGTATGTACATGTAGATATGGTTAAAGTGACTATGCATATATGATAAACAGAGAGTAGCAGTAGTGTAAAAGAGGGGTTGGCGGGTGGTGGGTAGCGGGACACAATGCATATAATCCGGGTTGCCCTTGTGCGGGGGCACCGGTTAGTCGGGCTAATTGAGGTAGTATGTACATTAATGTATAGTTAAAGTGACTATGCATATATGATAAACAGAGAGTAGCAGCAGCGTAAAAGAGGGGTTGGGGGCACACAATGCAAATAGTCCAGGTAGCCATTTGATTACCTGTTCAGGAGTCATATGGCATGGGGTAAAACATGTTGAGAAGCTTTTTGGTCCTAGACTTGGCACTCCGGTTCCGCTTGCCATGCAGTAGTAGAAAGAACAGTCTATCACTGGGGTGGCTGGGGTCTTTGACAATTTTTAGGGCCTTCCTCTGACACCGCCTGGTGTAGAGGTCCTGGATGGCAGGCAGCTTAGCCACATTGATGTACTGGGCCGTATGCATTACCCTCTGTAGTGCAGTTGCTGTACCAGGTAGTGATGCAACCAGTCAGGATTCTCTCGATGTTGCAGCTGTAGAACCTTTTGAGGATCTGAGGACCCATGCCAAATCTTTTTAGTTTCCTGAGGGGTAATAGGCTTTGTCGTGCCCTCTTCACAACTGTCTTGGTGTGTTTGGACCATTCTAGTTTGTTGGTGATGTGGACACCAAGGAACTTGAAGCTCTCAACCTGCTCCACTATAGCCCCGTCGATGAGAATGGGGGCGTGCAGGGTCCTCCTTTTCCTGTAGTCCAAAATCATCTCCTTAGTCTTGGTTACACTGAGGGATAGGTTGTTATTCTGGCACCACCCGGCCAGATCTCTGACCTCCCTATAGGCTGTCTCGTCATTGTCGGACAGGCCTACCACTGTTGTGTCGTCTGCAAACTTAATGATGGTGTTGGAGTCGTGCCTGGCCACACAGTCGGGGGTGAACAGGGAGTACAGGAGGGGACTGAGCACGCACCCCTGAGGGGCTCCAGTGTTGAGGATCAGCGTGGCAGATGTGTTGCTACCTACCCTCAACACCTGGGTGCGGCCCGTCAGGAAGTCCAGGATCCAGTTGCAGAGGGATGTGTTTAGTCCCAGGGTCCTTAGCTTAGTGATGAGCTTTGAGGGTACTATAGTGTTGAACGCTGAGCTGTAGTCAATGAATAGCATTCTCACGTAGGTGTTCCTTTTGTCCAGGTGAGAAAGAACAGTATGGAGTGCAATAGAGATTGCATCATCTGTGGATCTGTTTGGACGGTATGCAAATTGGAGTGGGTCTAGGGTTTCTGGGATAATGGTGTTGATGTGAGCCATTACCAGCCTTTCAAAGCACGGCTACGGATGCGAGTGCTACGGGTCTGTAGTCATTTAGGCAGATTGCCTTAGTGTTCTTGGGCACAGGGGCTATGGTGGTCTGCTTGAAACATGTTGGTATTACAGACTCAATCAGGGACATGTTGAAAATGGCAGTGAAGACACCTGCCAGTTGGTCAGCATATGCCCGGAGCATACATCCTGGTAATCCGTCTGGCCCTGCAGCCTTGTGAATGTTGACCTGTTTAAAGGTCTTACTCACATCGGCTATGGAGAGCGTGATCACACAGTCGTCCGGAACAGCTGATGCTCTCATGCATGCCTCAGTGTTGCTTGCCTCAAAGCGAGCATAGAAGTGATTTAGCTCATCTGGTAGGCTCATGTCACTGGGCAGCTCGCGGCTGTGCTTCCCTTCATAGTCTGTAATAGTTTGCAAGCCCTGCCACATAAGACGAGCGTCGGAGCCGGTGTAGTATGATTCAATCTTAGCCCTGTATTGACACTTTGCCTGTTTGATGGTCCGTCTGACGGCATAGCAGGATTTCTTAGAATCTTCCGGGTTAGAGTCCCGCACCTTGAAAGCAGCAGCTCTAGCCTTTAGCTCAGTGTGAATGTTGCCTGTAATCCATGGCTTCTGGTTGGGGTATGTACGTACAGTCACTGTGGGGACGACGTCCTCAATGCACTTATTGATAAAGCCAGTGACTGATGTGGTGTACTCCTCAATGCCATCGGAAGAATACCGGAACATGTTCCAGTCTGTGATAGCAAAAACAGTCCCGTAGTTTAGCATCTGCTTCATCTAACCACTTTTTTATAGACCGAGTTACTGGTGCTTCCTGCTTTAATTATTGCTTGTAAGCAGGAATCAGGAGGATAGAATTGTGATCAGATTTACCAAATGGAGGGTGAGGGAGAGCTTTGTACGTGTCTCTGTGTGTGGTGTACAGGTGATCTAGAATTGTTTTTCCTCTGGTTGCACATGTAACATGTTGATAGAAATTAGGTAGAACTGATTTAAGTTTTCCTGCATTAAAGTCTCCGGCCACTAGGAGCGCCTCCTCTGCGTGAGCAGTTTCCTGTTTGCTTATTTCCTTATACAGCTGACTGAGTGCGGTCTTAGTGCCAGCATCCATCTGTGGTGGTAAATAAACAGCCACGAAAATAATAGATGAATACTCTCTTGGCAAATAGTGTGGTCTGCAGTTTATCATAAGATGCTCTACTTCAGGTGAGCAAAATCTAGAGACATCCTTAGATTTCGTGCACCAGCTGTTGTTTAAAAGTATGCACAGACCGCCCCCCCCCCCCTCGTCATACCGGAGTGTGCTGTTCTATCTAGCCGGTGCAGCGTATATCCCACTAGCTGAATATCTATGTCATCATTCAGCCACGATTCTGTGAAACATAAGATGTTACAGTTTTTGATGTCCCGTTGAGAGGATATTTGTGATCGTACCTCGTATTATTTATTGTCCAATGATTGCACGTTGGCGATTAATATTGACAGTAACGGCAGTTCTCCCACTCGCCTTCTGCGGGTCCTTACGAGGCACCCTGCTCTGTGTCCTCTGTACCTACGTCTCTTCCTCTTGCCAATAACTGGGATGTTGGCCCTGTCAGGTGTTCAGAGTATGTCCTGTGCGTCCTGCTTGTTGAAGAAAAAATCTTTGTCTAATCCAAGGTGAGTGATCGCTGTCCTGATATCCAGAAGCTCTTTTCTGCTGTAAGATACGGTTGCAGAAACATTATGTACAAAATAAGTTACAAATAACGTGAAAAAAACACATATAGCACAATTGGTTGGGCTCCCGTAAAACTGCTGCCATTTCTTCCGGCGCCATTTTATATGATCACTACCCAGCCTTTCTCCTTATCTCTCTACACTAGAACTACCCAGCCTCCTCTCTCTACACTATAACTACAGCTACATTGTCTGACTAAAGGACTACATGACTACATGACTATGGGACTACAGCACTACAGGACTACAACACTACAGGAGTACAGGACTACATGACTACAGGACTACATGACTATAGGACTACAGAACTACAGGACTACAGGACGACATGGCTACGGGACTACATGACTATAGGACTATAGGACTACATGACTAGAGGACTACAGGATTACGGGACTACAGAACTATCGGACTATACCCCACCTGGGCATGGGAACTGGGGGGATTACCAGGGGGAAAAAATTAAGAAAATTAGAAAAGAGAGAGAGAGAGAGAGAGAGAGAGAGAGAGAGAGAGAGAGAGAGAGACACAGACAGACAGACAGACAGACAGACAGACAGACAGACAGACAGACAGACAGACAGACAGACAGACAGACAGACAGACAGACAGACAGACAGACAGACAGACAGACAGACAGACAGACAGACAGACAGACAGACAGAGAAAGAGTGGAAGAGAAGGAAAGAGAGAGAGGCAGAGACAGAGACAAAAAAGTATTTTGACCAAGACCAAACAGCCTCACTATCAACCTGCAGCAGGTGAGTAACTACAGTAGATGATCAAGGAAGCGGCTAGACCCCAACATGTTGTGCTCCACGGTGTCGTTGGTATATGCTTGAACCTGAACCTGGCTAAATGTGTCTTCTCTAAACATGTAAGAGCTGGTGAAAAACAACCCATTAGAGGAAGTGCAGGTAAACAAAATAGGACTCCGGCGGGAACAAGCCTTGTTGAAGGGTTAGGCAGAAGGGGTTTGTTTTGAAGTGGCTCGGCACGGCAGTATTCCCCATGGCACCACACAGATACTTTATTTGAATAATGTTGCAGATTCACCCCAGTAAGCAGCGAGCACTGAGCTGTGTACGGTTGGGAAGATGACAGGTTTTAATTTTCACTTCTACTGAGACGAATGGAGAGAGAGGGGGAAAGGGGGCGAAGAGGGGTGTGAGAGAGAGAGAGAGAGAGAGAGAGAGAGAGAGAGAGAGAAAGAGAGCGAGAAAGAGAAAGAGAAAGAGAAAGAGAAAGAGAAAGAGAAAGAGAAAGAGAAAGAGAAAGAGAAAGAGAAAGAGAGAAAGAAAGAAAGAGATGGGGAGAGAGAGAGAGACAGAGAGAGAGAGAGACAGAGACAGAGACAGACAGAGAAGCAAATTGGCTTTCCTTAAAAACATTTTGACACTTTAAACCCTGGACAGATTCCACAGCAGTAAATAAAGAGGCTAGGATCAATAGTAGTCAGCAATAAGAAGATAAAACAGATAAATATGAAATACAGCCGTACAAAATGGTATGGATTTCCTATGAGGTCACGTGACACAAGCTGCATGAAATGCAAATAGCAACTTATGCACATTGTACTTTTCAGGTGCAGGCACCTATTGATCGGCTAAAACAAATTCTATTGATCATTGAATATTTAATGGGGATAATTAAATCCAGCGCCGAGGTACTTACACCCATTTCCAGGTTTCAGCGTGTCTCTCAGGAGATCTGGCGTTGACTTGCTAATGCTTCAGGATCCTTCTCAGAGATATGGCACCATGGTTCATTACAGTAAAATTTGATATTGAGAGTTCATGTTCAGGATATTTCACAATGTCTTTCACCTCCATGACGTGAATGTTCACTGTGCTCTGGGTGAACAAAGAAAAGGTTTATTTGTTTAATAATCAAACACAAATCATAACATGAAATAGTTATGTATATCTGTATACCCTTGTGGCCTATCAGTTAGGGCTGTTGCCTTCATAACACATGGCAACAATAACAAAAAATGTACAGACATACATTAAACTCAAAGTGAGGAGGGCCTAGTTTCTCCAGTGACATCAGCATGTCAGCCTGTGAGAGAAGACTAGTACTAGAGAGCACACAGGAAACAGGAAGTCACTGTGGAACAGGAACAGGACGTTGTTTCAGACATTTCTGTTCTGTGTGATACACCACAAACTATCAGCTCTCAGGTTCATGTCCTCAACTGTTTGAGGAACTCCATCTCCTCAAAATCCTCTCTGCATTCACTCAGGAAAATCAGAGGAAAGAGGGGGAAGAAAAATCTCCCTAATCAACTGACATAATTTATGACATTAAGAAAGAGGGGAACAGGAAATTGTTGCTGTAGGAATAGCATTAGAGGGCAGGGTAAACCACACGGGCCAGTGTTAAACAAAGTGCCAATCAATAGCTCTTTTATTAGTGGTCACAATCAATACACTGGTGACGGAGCAGCCAATTAACACTATCGACCCACCGGCTGAGAGAGAAAGGGAAGGAGAAAGAAGTGAGGAGGAGGAGAAGGAAGAGGAAGAGGAGGAAGAGGAAGATGAGGAGGATGAGGAAGAACACTCTTTCCCCTCAGGCCTGGTTTTCATTCATCTCGACTGAGGGGAAAGCAGCAGCGGGGAGAGAAAGAAAGCAGGAGGGTTGTGTGGAGAGAGAAAGAAAGCAGGAGGGTTGTGTGGAGAGAGAAAGAAAGCAGGAGGGTTGTGTGGAGAGAGAAAGAAAGCAGGAGGGTTGTGTGGAGAGAGAAAGAAAGCAGGAGGGTTGTGTGGAGAGAGAAAGAAAGGAAAGCAGGAGGGTTGTGTGGAGAGAGAAAGAAAGCAGGAGGGTTGTGTGGAGAGAGAAAGAAAGCAGGAGGGTTGTGTGGAGAGAGAAAGAAAGCAGGAGGGTTGTGAGGAGAGAGAAAGAAAGCAGGAGGGTTGTGTGGAGAGAGAAAGAAAGCAGGAGGGTTGTGTGGAGAGAGAAAGAAAGCAGGAGGGTTGTGAGGAGAGAGAAAGAAAGCAGGAGGGTTGTGTGGAGAGAGAAAGAAAGCAGGAGGGTTGTGTGGAGAGAGAAAGAAAGCAGGAGGGTTGTGTGGAGAGAGAAAGAAAGCAGGAGGGTTGTGTGGAGAGAGAAAGAAAGCAGGAGGGTTGTGTGGAGAGAGAAAGAAAGCAGGAGGGTTGTGTGGAGAGAGAAAGAAAGCAGGAGGGTTGTGTGGAGAGAGAAAGAAAGCAGGAGGGTTGTGAGGAGAGAGAAAGAAAGCAGGAGGGTTGTGTGGAGAGAGAAAGAAAGCAGGAAGGTTGTGAGGAGAGAGAAAGAAAGCAGGAGGGTTGTGTGGAGAGAGAAAAAAAGCAGGAGGGTTGTGTGGAGAGAGAAAGAAAGCAGGAGGGTTGTGTGGAGAGAGAAAGAAAGCAGGAGGGTTGTGAGGAGAGAGAAAGAAAGCAGGAGGGTTGTGTGGAGAGAGAAAGAAAGCAGGAGGGTTGTGAGGAGAGAGAAAGAAAGCAGGAGGGTTGTGTGGAGAGAGAAAGAAAGCAGGAGGGTTGTGTGGAGAGAGAAAGAAAGCAGGAGGGTTGTGTGGAGAGAGAAAGAAAGCAGGAGGGTTGTGTGGAGAGAGAAAGAAAGCAGGAGGGTTGTGAGGAGAGAGAAAGAAAGCAGGAGGGTTGTGTGGAGAGAGAAAGAAAGCAGGAGGGTTGTGTGGAGAGAGAAAGAAAGCAGGAGGGTTGTGTGGAGAGAGAAAGAAAGCAGGAGGGTTGTGTGGAGAGAGAAAGAAAGCAGGAGGGTTGTGTGGAGAGAGAAAGAAAGCAGGAGGGTTGTGTGGAGAGAGAAAGAAAGCAGGAGGGTTGTGTGGAGAGAGAAAGAAAGCAGGAGGGTTGTGTGGAGAGAGAAAGAAAGCAGGAGGGTTGTGTGGAGAGAGAAAGAAAGCAGGAGGGTTGTGTGGAGAGAGAAAGAAAGCAGGAGGGTTGTGAGGAGAGAGAAGAAAGCAGGAGGGTTGTGTGGAGAGAGAAAGAAAGCAGGAGGGTTGTGTGGAGAGAGAAAGAAAGCAGGAGGGTTGTGTGGAGAGAGAAAGAAAGCAGGAGGGTTGTGAGGAGAGAGAAAGAAAGCAGGAGGGTTGTGTGGAGAGAGAAAGAAAGCAGGAGGGTTGTGTGGAGAGAGAAAGAAAGCAGGAGGGCTGTGTGGAGAGAGAAAGAAAGCAGGAGGGTTGTGTGGAGAGAGAAAGAAAGCAGGAGGGTTGTGTGGAGAGAGAAAGAAAGCAGGAGGGCTGTGTGGAGAGAGAAAGAAAGCAGGAGGGTTGTGTGGAAAGAGAAAGAAAGCAGGAGGGCTGTGTGGAGAGAGAAAGAAAGCAGGAGGGCTGTGTGTGGAGAGAGAAAGAAAGCAGGAGGGTTGTGTGGAGAGAGAAAGAAAGCAGGAGGGCTGTGTGGAGAGAGAAAGAAAGCAGGAGGGCTGTGTGTGGAGAGAGAAAGAGAAGGCAGGATTCTCACCATGGCGGGCATCCCAGGGGTCTGGTGTGGAGGTCTGGAAGACACCCTGACAGTTACCAGAGGTCTGGCAATCTCCCTGGAGGAAGTGTGGGTCAGGGGAGGCCACTGTCTTCTGTCTCCCAACATCCACATCTCCTGACTGGCCTGACTGTGTGGAGAGCCTTGCTCGGTCCAGTGTGTGTGTGTGTGTTGAGGGTGACCTGTCTGTCCTGCATTGGAAAGGCGCTGTGCCTCCTCTTCTCACCATTGGGTCAGAATGACAATGAGATCACAGCACTAAGGTACCCTCTATGTGGCCCTGCGCCCCAGGAGGCTGGCATGTGAGGGGGGTTAGAAGTGGCGGCCATGCCTTCTCCAAAGACATTCATTCTGATATTGTGGGTAATATGGCTGGGGGAGATGGTGGGTAAACGTTTTCAAATACTTTGTTAGGGTTAAGAGTGTATAATATCAAATGTTTCAACAACACCACTGCCATTGGCAAAGTCACAAAAACAGACTAGCAGCTCAAAATGCCTGCCTCACTACATCTTCCAGTCATTTACCTCAGCTCATATGTGTGTTTTACAGCATCACATCACACCTTCCCAGGGACCGTCCAATGCTGACAGTAACCCCCCCCCTTGTCTTTCCTGTTCCCTTTCCCCGTTCCCAAGGAGATAGGGTCAGAATGACATCTGGTCCATGTCAGCTGGCGGGGCAGAACTCAGTAGAGGTTATCATACACGGCAGAGGTTATCACAGCCCTGCTATCTGACCACAGTTGGAGCACAGACCCCAAACACACACACCAAACCAGCGTGCAGACAGCCCAATGAGGAAGAGGTGTGACGGGGGGATGAGAAGGAGGGTGGGGGGGTTCAGGAAGCGACAGTCAGAGCAAACAGCGTGTGAAGTGATAAGCCTGGGGCAAGGACCCCCACACACTAAGGGGGACCAGGGGCTATGAGGCTACTGTCTCAGCCTCAGACCCAGCTCTGTCCCCAATGACTATCCACCAATGGTCTGAAACACATACAGAAGCACACGCAGGCATACATGCATGCTTGCAAGGACATATGCACACGCACACACACACACAGGACACAAAACGGGGCTATTTGACACTTCAACATTAACCATCTCATCATTAGTCCTGTCTACTGTGCACCAAGTGCTTGGTTTCAGGTTACCTTCGATTCAGGTTCAAAGGAAGACACACTTCCTCAGTAACATCTCCTGCTATCTGACAGCTAAAAGAAAAGAAGAAACAGGGATCCACAGGCTCAGAGGCCTTTATTACACTATTTCCATAGACTTTTAACACGACTGATAAACTCACTGAGTCAAGTTGATATTTATTGATATTAAAATGTCAAATTGAGTAAGTGATTGAAGCTCTTGCATAATTAGTGAAGTGAGTGAGAGACATGTAGTTGGTTTCCACAATCCTCTGGGCTGTGAGTCTGACATACCTGTCAGTGAAACATATGAGGAATGGCTGTCTATATCTCAGTTAACACAACGATAACTACAGGAACATGGACCGTAGGATATTAAGGATAACCCCAACAATTACCACAAGAGTCATTGATCATCACTATCTACCGTCCTGACCATTCATGTTCAAGTGATGATGTTCAAAACATAATGAATTTCTGACCAGACCAGCCAATATGAGAGTTTTCAAAAATGTGTCTCTGTTTGTCAGTCTGTCAATCTGTCAAACTGTCTGTATGTGTCTGTCTGTCTGCCTTTCTAACCATCTATCTGTCTACACATCTCTCCTTATTCACCCTCCATTAAAGTTTAACCAGCCCTTTCATGTAAAGGCCTGCTTTGATGAATTAAAGACTGTTGGGGTACACAAGGTGGGTAGGTTTCTCTCGGTCCACTGTGGTGTAAAATATTCACAGGCTGGGATGGGATCTCCTTCCTAGTTCTTCTGTAAGGCTTCATCTGTCCTCTCCTCTGCCCCGTCAGCCTAACAAAGAGCTGCTCTGTAATCTCAGACTGGAGTCCCAGTCCTCTAAAGAAAAATCTTTACATCTTAGAATTGCGCTTCCCTTTACTTATTGATCATGTGGAGGCCTTTTCTGCGATGAGGGAGGGTGGATGGGAGGAGGAAGTAATTCCCCAGCAGCAGAGAACAAACTAGACATGCAACACACTGCTTGACCAGACCAGACAGAAATAATGGGATTTTCAGATTGATTCTCCCCATGTGATGAAACCACAGAGTAACACACTGGTCAGTATTCCTACAATGGATAAAACTCAGATTCAAGTCTGTTGCTCATTTCACAGATTGAAGTTCCAGCCATATTACAACCCATAAAATACAATCCAAAAATGTTATACTGTGGCTAGTGTTCATAAAACTGTACATACATACAGTATGTGTGACTCAATCAAATGAACATGTGGATCTCTGTTAGAGTCATGAACCAAATACAGAACCAAGAGTGGACTGATTCATAGTGAATAGAGGCCAGACCATGCTAAACACACACAGAGACAGTCTAGTCTTACTGAACACACACAGAGGCCAGGCTAAACACACACAGAGACAGTCTAGTCTTGCTGAACCCACACAGAGGCCAGGCAAGACTAAACTAAACATTCACAGAGACAGTCTAGTCTGGCTGAACCCACACAGAGGCCAGGCCAGTATAAAAGCACACAGAGTACAGTCTCTAGGCTGAGTGGGGTCAGTGCCAGGAGTGTGTGATGAGGGTGCTTGAGATGTAGTGAAGCACAGCAAGCTCCAAAGCCCGGGCTAAGTGAACAGATTAGAGGACCGAACAGCACAGTGGTGCAGCTCTCCTCTCCTCTCCCTCTGCCTCTGCACTTACATTGACAGAGGTCAAACACACTCACACATACACACATGCACCATGCACAGAGAGAGACACACACACACCGTACCACAGTCAGCACACCATGAATGCTCCAGACATACTGAACAGCATCCCACCAAGGAGAGACATAGACAGACTGTAGTCAGCATAGAACATAAATCTCAGCCAAGTAAAAAGTCCATGGTAAGATCCGACATAGACAGAGGGGGACCATGTGCAGAACACAGCAGAACACAGGACATAGTATTCGCAGCTAGTTCCTGCCTCCACTTTCTGCTAGAACCCTGGTCTATGTCCCAAATAGCACCCTATGCCCTATGTAGTGCACTACAGGGCCCACAGGGCTCTGGTCAAAAGGGATGTATTATATAGAGGATAGGGTGCTATTTGCAACACAGCCCTGGTGATACACTCTTTTGTTGCTGAGGATTTTCCTGCACAGCAGGAAATGCACATTTGTAGCATATTTGAGTTTTAAAAAGGCGTCATTTCCACTTTGAAAGTTCAGACCTGGTTTGCCCTAACGAACAATGTATCAACCCCTTCACCAATGTCCATTAATTATAATCAACATAATAATTCACATTTTCTGTTGCTGTACTATTCTTTTAGAAAATGTCCCAGTCTGTCAGTGTGATGCGTGTTATGGTGAAACATGTCTACATCATGGGTGTGTGTCGTGTTCCCCCTACTAAGTAGCCCCAAGGTAACTCTATCTGTTTACTCTCAACACCTCTGGGTGACAGTGGTGTTTGACACTTGGAATTTAAGCAGGGTACCAAAGAGGTGTTCTACAACCTCCACTGACTCAGACTGTGTCTGCTTGTTTTCCCATGAGCTAGGTAAACATGACACTTGTTGAAGGAACTTCATTCACCATATATTTCAGAGGAATGCTAGGTACTCTCCCTTGCGCCTCTCTCCCTCTCTCCATTCATCTTTTCTTCTCTCTCCCTACCTCTCTCTCTTCGTCGTCTCTCCTTCGCTCTCTCTCTCCTCCCTCTCTGCTTCTCTCTCTCTCCCTCCTCTCTCTCTCTCATCCCTCTCTGCTTCTCTCTCCCTCCTCTCTCTCCCTCTTTTTCTCTCTCTCTCCCTCCTTCTCTCTCTCCCTCCTTCTCTCTCTCCTTCCTCCATCTCTTTCTCTCTCTCTCTCTCTCCTTCTCTATCTCTAACCACCCAAGAGTTGTCCACTAATATGCTCCTATCCTTGAGATAAATGGACAGAAATGTCTACAATCTAGATCTCTTAACTTCAGAAGAGAAAATATCTTGAACAGAATAACATGTTAAAAGCAGCGTTATTGCATTTCAAGGAGACTCCTCTTATTTGGATACAGCCATTGCAAATAGAGGCGGGGGGCCTTGAGACCCGATCCAACCCCTGCTCTCTCCAAACTAAGCTTGACAATCTGCAAATCAGAAATTAGCACTAACAACCAAAAGCTGAAGCTGGTTTTGAAATCTGATGATGTATTCGCTGTGAGGCCAAGGTCAGAGTTTAGGCTAGAAACCGATGTTCAGAAACGACTTTACAATAACCAGCAACCCCGGCATCAAAGGGATATGATTTCACCTTTCTTACATTTAGCAAGACCTTTTGATGTTGGCAGCTACGTAACATCTGCTTCTAAGTTGGATGGATTTAAAGGAGCCCTCCATTTTTAGGCAGACTCAGATTTGGCAAACAGTGGAGGGAGGGAAATAACTTTGGTCAGGCCTTGTTGTAGACAGCGCATGTGATTTGAATGGAAAAACGTAACTGAAATGAAATAACCATGTCCAAGTGGCAATCTGACTGAACTGTAGCAGAGACTGGGGAAGGGAAAATGCATAACATTGTTCTGAGACAAAGGAATGACAGTCCTGCTGGATTTCATTAGCATAGAACCATGCCAGTATTCTGTTCAGAATTAGACAGAATTGGCCTATTCTCCCTGCTAACCTCCAGCTAGACACATTGGGCATGTGGAGTGATATGCAAACTGGTGTCATTTTATGGCAAGAAGTTCTCACTTTTGTCTGAACATTTTAAAGCATGAGGTTTAGAGTGACTCTTTTAGTAACAATTAAACTGTACTGGTAGATGTAAAATCCTCAGAAATGTCCAAACCATGCTAGTTGAGCAAAGCACATGTGATTAGCTCATCCCAGATGTCAGCCATGATATAAATCACAGACTACTATAGACAGCAGATCAGGTTGTCTTGGAGAGGAATTGAGATCATGTCAGACACAAGTGGGTAAAGATCCTAAAGACCAGACCCATTAGCTTATAGGGGGGGACAAGAGCAGGAAGTCAAGCCTTTGTCAAAAACATGGAAATAAAGCATCATTAAGTTCTGTGGGTTGACATGACGTGGGGGGAGACGAAGAGGAACAAATGTGTGGAAGAGCAGAGGAGGGAATATTTTTAGCACCATCTGGATTGAGTTTGAAGTCAACCATGGAGGAACCTCCTGTGCCTGTGTGCAGCAAACCAGGACCAGAGGTTTGGCCGATTCAACTGTCATTGGTGGAAATGCTGTTTCATCCTGCAGGGGGATGGCTGGAGTATAGCACTGGGGCTGAGGACAGGGCTGGGGTATAGGGCTGGAGTATAGCACTGGGGCTGAGGACAGGGCTGGGGTATAGGGCTGGAGTATAGCACTGGGGCTGAGGACAGGGCTGGGGTATAGGGCTGGAGTATAGCACTGGGGCTGAGGACAGGGCTGGGGTATAGGGCTGGAGTATAGCACTGGGGCTGAGGACAGGGCTGGGGTATAGGGCTGGAGTATAGCACTGGGGCTGAGGACAGGGCTGGGGTATAGGGCTGGAGTATAGCACTGGGGCTGAGGACAGGGCTGGGGTATAGGGCTGGGGTACAGCCTTGGGCTGAGGACAGTGCTGGGGTATAGGGCTGGTGTATACACTGAGGTTGAAGACAGGGCTGGGGTATAGGGCTGGAGTATAGCACTGGGGCTGCGGACAGTGCTGGGGTATAGGGCTGGGGCTGAGTGTAGGGCTGGGGCTGAGTATAGTGTTGGGGTATAAGTCTGAGGCTGAGTATAGGGCTAGGGCTGGGTACAGGGCTGGACTGAGTATAGGGCTGGAGGTGGGGACAGGGCTGGGGCTGAGTTTAGTGCTGGGGCTGAGTATAGTGCTGGGCTGAGTATAGGGCTGGAGGTGAGGACAGGGCTGGGGCTGAGTATAGCGCTGGGGCTGAGTATATCGCTGGGGCTGAGTATAGCGCTGGGGCTGAGTACATTGCTGGGGCTGAGTATAGTGCTGGGGCTGAGTATAGCGCTGGGGCTGAGTTTAGTGCTGGGGCTGAGTATAGCGCTGGGGCTGATTATAGTGCTGGGGCTGAGTATAGGGCTGGGGCGGAGTATAGTGCTGGGGCTGAGTATAGTGCTGGGGCTGTGTATAGTGCTGGGGATCAGTATAGGGCTGGGGATGAGTATAGCGCTGGGGCTGAGTATAGTGCTGGGGCATAAGTCTGAGGCTGAGTATAGGGCTAGGGCTGGGTACAGGGCTGGACTGAGTATAGGGCTGGAGGTGGGGACAGGGCTGGGGCTGAGTTTAGTGCTGGGCTGAGTATAGGGCTGGAGGTGAGGACAGGGCTGGGGCTGAGTATAGTGCTGGGGATGAGTATAGGGCTGGGGATGAGTATAGTGCTGGGGCTGAGTATAGTGCTGGGGCTGAGTATAGTGCTGGGCTGAGTATAGGGCTGGAGGTGAGGACAGGGCTGGGGCTGAGTATAGCGCTGGGGCTGAGTATATCGCTGGGGCTGAGTATAGCGCTGGGGCTGAGTACATCGCTGGGGCTGAGTATAGTGCTGGGGCTGAGTATAGCGCTTGGGCTGAGTTTAGTGCTGGGGCTGAGTATAGCGCTGGGGCTGATTATAGTGCTGGGGCTGAGTATAGGGCTGGGGCGGAGTATAGTGCTGGGGCTGAGTATAGTGCTGGGGCTGTGTATAGTGCTGGGGATGAGTATAGGGCTGGGGATGAGTATAGTGCTGGGGCTGAGTATAGTGCTGGGGCTGAGTATAGTGCTGGGCTGAGTATAGGGCTGGAGGTGAGGACAGGGCTGGGGCTGAGTATAGGGCTGGGGCTGAGTATAGGGCTGGAGGTGAGGACAGGGCTGGGGCTGAGGACATGGCTGAGGTTCAGGGCTGGGGCTGGTGTTTAGGCCTGGGGCTGGGGCTGAGGACAGGGCTTGGGTAGAGGTCTGGGGCTGGGGTTTAAGGCTGATGCTGGGGGTGGAGCTTGGGTGTCTACATAGGGCCTACACAGGACTCTGTTGGTCTGGTAGCAGTTAGCCCTGAGCCGGCACACTTACCTGCACATGAAAGCAGTCAGGTCAGTTTTCTCAGACCTGTAAAATAACCACAGCAAAGTGATGATGACTACCAATTGGGTGTCTTGTACTTTTTCAAAACCACAACGAAAAATCAAAACAAAAATGTGTGTCGTGATAATGGAAGATAAATCTCTGCCTACATGTTTCTCCTGTGTAACTCAAGCCTAATTCACATCACTACATAACTCTGCCTACATGTTTCTCCTGTGTAACACAAGCCTAATTCACATCACTACATAACTCTGTTTTCCTTCCTTTGGTGTGTCTTTAACCTTGAAACCAAAATCAAAGGGAAAAGAAGGGACCTGAACTCTCTTTTAGGAATTTTTTTTTTCTTATATTGCCCTTACCTTTTTTATGGAAGTTCCTAGCATGTGTTAAAGTACCTCTACGGGATCGGTGTTCCCCCGCGGGACGGTTGAGCTGATGTAGGCTAATGGAATTAGTACGAGGTTGTAAGTAACAAAAAAAGTCCCAGAACATAGACATATCTGATATGGGTAGAAAGCTTGAATTCTTGTTAATTTAACTGCACTGTCCAATTTACAGTAGCTGTTACAGTGAAATAATAACCCATGCTATTGTTTGAGTAGAGTGCACAATTATAAACTTAAAATGTATTAATAACCCAGTTAGGCACACTAGGGCAGTCTTGATACAACATTTTGAACAGATATATAATGGTTCATTGGATCAGTCAAAACTTTGCACATACAGTGCTGCCATCTAGTGTCTAAAATCTAAATTGCACCTGGGCTGGAATAATGCATAATGGCCTTTCTCTTGCATTTCAAAGATGATGGTCAAAAATATAAAAAATAAATATTATCTTTTACCAGATCTAATGTGTTATATTCTCCTACATTAATTTCAAATTTCCACAAACTTAAAAGTGTTTCCTTTCAAATGGTATCAAGAAATGGTATCAGGCCGGCAGGGATATCCTTGTCTCATCGCGCACTAGCGACTCCTGTGGCGGGCCGGGCGCAGTGCATGCTGACCAGGTCACCAGGTGTACGGTGTTTTCTCCGACACATTGGTGCGGCTGGCTTCCGGGTTAGATGTGCGTTGTGTCAAGAAGCAGTGCGGTTAGGTTGGGTTGTGTTTCGGAGGACGCATGGCTCTCGACCTTCGCCTCTCCCGAGTCTATACGAGAGTTGCAGCGATGAGACAAGACTGTAACTACTACCAAATGGATACCACGAAATTGGGGAGAAAATCAAGAAATGGTATCAGTCTCCCCTCAGGAGACTGAAAAGATTTGGCATGGGTCCCCAGATCCTCAAAAAGTTCTACAGCTGCACCATCAAGAGCATCCTGACCTGTTGCATCACCTCCTGGTATGGCAGCTGCTCGGCATCTGACCATAAGGCGTTACAGAGGGTAGTGGGTACGGCCCAGTACATCACTGAGGCCAAGCTTCCTGCCATTCAGAACCTATATAATAGGCGTGTCAGAGGAAAGCCCATAAAATTGTCAGAGGCTCTAGTCACCCAAGTCATAGACTGTTTTCTCTGCTACCGCACGGCAAGCGGTACCGAAGCGCCAAGTCGAGGACCAAAAGGCTCCCACCCAATTTGTTTTGTACACTGCTGCTACTCGCTGTTTATTATCTATGCATAGTCACTTCACCCCTTATTTTTTACTTTGGTTTATTTGGTAAATATTTTCTTAACTCTTCTTGAACTGCACTGTTGGTTAGGGGCTTGTAAGTAAGCATTTCACGGTAAGGTCTACACTTGTATTCGGCGCATGTGATAAATAAAGTTTAATTTGATTTGAATATGCATATCCTTGCTTCAGGTCCTGAGCTACAGGCAGTTAGATTTAGGTATGTCATTTTAGGCGAACATTTTTAAAAAAGGGTCGGATCCTTAAGAGTTTTTTAAAATACATCAGTGATGTTATTGAAGCAAACACTGCATGAGAAGAAAATGAGTCGATCAGTGTCTATTGTCAGGTCCCACATTCTAAACACACACAGCCTCTTCTGAAGAGTTCACGGTCCATCTCTTCCTGGAACCAGACAAATGAAGAAACCCAAAACAATATTTCTGAAAAAAGAAGAGTCTCAAATCTAACTGTCAGCTCAAGCGAGGATTATTTCCCCTCAAGCGACTCACCACTTTTCCTTGGTAATCTGCCCCAAAACTCCTAGTGAAGCCTTTCAAAACTATTTATGCAAACAAACATCATGCACAGCTATTTATATTGGCACCACTTCTCACTTAACCACCCTCAACCAGGACCAGATGGGGCCCCACTCTCTCTCAGTGGAGCAGAGGCAGCTGCAGAGGAATAGGGAGTTTAGTTCAGTAGGCACAGCAAACCAACGAGACCCAGCCCTGGCCAGACTGCACTGAACTACCTCCACTCATCCCAACTCATCATACTCCTGATGGAAATACTGGTCAGAGGACAGAGGTAAACAGCTCACCCCATGATCTTCACAAAGAAGGATACGATAGAATTCATGTCTTTGAGGAGGAAAATGACAATTTTATGTCTGTTGTACCTAAATGTAGATACGGTAACTGATTCCATCAATATACTCCTCACATTCAGTAGATTCTCTGAAATATTGACATTCAAAAAGTTAAAGATTTCAACAACTTTAATATGTACCATGCCTCCTATAGTGTTAACAGCCGTGGCTGTAGTGTGAAGGGTAATAGGAGTGACAGCAATGAGAAGCGTCTCCCTGCCTTCCTCAGTGGGCCAGAGAGCTGGACCATGATGCACTTCTCCTTCCTGGCTGCTGCTGGCCCTATGCCGCGGAGAAAAGTTCATTCCAGAGCCAGCAGCCATCTTAGGAGAGACCACACCAGAGGAGGCTGGTGGGAGGAGCTATAGAAGGATAGGCTCATTGTAACGTCTGGAATGGAATAAATTGAACGTTATCAAACAGCTCAGTCAGTTGGAAACCACATGTTTGATCCGTTCTATTGATTCCATTCCAGCCATTACAATGAGCCTGTCCTCCTATAGTGCCTTCCACCAGCCTCCTCTGGACCACACATACACAACCACATGAATAGCAACAGAGATGCAGCTACACTTGGCCAATAAGGACATGCACTGCACACGATGTGTGGACAAAAATAGATTGAACATATGCGGCATGCCCAAACATGAACGTTAGGAAATTTACGGAGATACACACACACAATGCCACCACAGAAGTACTGGCACACCCAATATAGACATGTACTGTATACACCCTCTGAAAATAAACACACAAAGACACCCAGAGGCCCTAAGAAGTAAAGACGCTACATGACGTATACCAACTTCCAGTCAGCACACACACACATACACACACACTCACACACACACACACACACACACACACACAATTACTCCCACAGTCACACACACACTGACTCACACACACACTCACACACACAGTCCCAGGAGCACCAGAGTAGTGACTTGGGTCATTGGGATGTGCAGTTTATAGTACTGCTATACTAGTGACTGTAAAGACATGGATCCCCATCCAAAAGAATATTCTTGCAGAGGTTATATGGTGTTTTGTAGAGGGACAGAGGGAGTGTCTGTAGCATCTGGGCAGCCCTTACTGGGCCTATTCTTACAATCACACAGACAACAACCGTGTGTGTCTCTTCTCTACCTAGGTATATCTTCTGTATTGCTTTATTGAAATAATTATGCAAATATGTTCTTCTCCCCACCTCCCTGGGATAATAAAGATTGAATGATCCCCACTGTGTTCAGGTCAATTTGTTCATTTACAGTTTTTAACAATCACTTTGGCACTAATTTCAGAACCTTGTGGTCATTTTTCAAAACTCTAGACACAAAACTCAAAACGGTCATCACTTGTAACACAGGCTGTCCAATGTTCAAAACATTGCATTGTGCATTCATATCTTTAAAGAAACCTTGCACTTGCAGAATCTTTAGTTCAAATAACTCATTTATCATGAAATACCATAGGAACATTCATTAGATCACCCACACACAAGATACCGATAGTTTCACTGTGTAGTTGTTCGTACAATCATTAAATATTGTAGTACAAAATATGTGACACATGTTTCATTATGCTACTACACGTAAATACATCACTGTAAAAGGACTAGTAGGGAGAATACTACAGACACAGTGGAATCATTGAACAAAATCTGAAATGTATTGATGAAATACAATACAATCACAACATAGGTTTCTTTGAATCAAAGCAAAAATAATTAGCTACAAAAAAGAAACAAACTACAGCAAAACGTCAACTGCAGTGTTCCTCACCTGGCTTACTGTAAAAAGCAAAACAAAGGATTGATTACTGTACTTCTATATTTCCATCAACCCTGTCTTGTGGATTTGGCCACAGGTTCTTATCCACATCACAATGGATGTTTTCATTAGCCAAACATCTTGGGAAGAATCTTCGGGCATGGTGAATCCAGGCCTGACATTGGTCTGCCGTGATGTCATTGCATGCGTCATCCATGGCCCTGAGAAGGGTGGCTTGTTCATGAGGGTGCCTATCATATACCTTCCACCTCCATGTGGAGAAAAATTCCTCAATCTTGTTAATTGTGGATGGGCCTGAAACCATGCTTGCAACTTTTGAGCATGGTGGAACCTGACATTATCCCACACAATGACATAGGTATAACGCCCTGGCCATAGAGAGGGGTTTTTGTTCTTTATTTTGGTTAGGCCAGGGTGTTACATTGGGTGGGCGTTCTATGTTCCTTTCTCTATGTTTTTGTATTTCTGAAGCTCGTTGTTGCTGAAGCTCGTTGTTGCTGATTGGGAGTCACACATAGGGAGCATGTTTTTCCGTTGGGTTTTGTGGGTAATTGTTTTCTGTTTAGTGTGTTCCTAACAGAACTGTTGCTAGTCGTTTTTTGGTTTCTTTTGCATAGTGTTCGTTGATTCATTAAAACCTTTTATGATGAACACTAACTCCGCTGCACCTTGGTCTCTCTCTCACGACAGCCCTTACAGAATTACCCACCAACAACGGACCAAGCAGCGGAGGAAGGAGAAGCGCCAGGAGAGGAGCGTTCAGGATTCGTGGACTTGGGAGGAAATCCTGGACGGGAAAGTACCATGGGCTCAAGCTGGGGATTATCGCCGCCCGCAGTGGGAGATCGAGGCGGCGAGAGCTGAGAGGTGCTGGTATGAGGAAAGGGAGCGCAGCAGACACGAGAGGCAGCCCCAAAAAAATTTGGGGGGGGCACACAGGGAGATTGGCGGAGTCAGGCGGTAGACCTGAGCCAACTCCCCGTGCTTACCGGAAGCAGCGTGGTACTGGTAAGACACTGTGTTATGCTGTGGAGCGCACGGTGTCCCCAGTGCGCGTTCAAAGCCCGGTGCGCTACATACCAGCCCCCCGCAAGTGCCATGCAAGTGCAGACATCGAGCCAGGGCGGATGGTGCCAGCTCAGCGCGTCTGGTCTCCAGTGCACCTCCTCGGTCCAGGTTATCCTGCGCCGGCACTGCGCACTGTGTCTCCAGAGTGCTGGGAGGGTCCAGTTCGCCCAATGTCTGCTCTCCGCCCGTGCCGGGCCAAAGTGGGCATTCAGCCTGGAGTGTGGGTAAAGAGCGTCCGTACCAGAACTCCAGTGCTCCCCCACAGCCCGGTTTATCCTGTGCCTCCTCCTCGGACCAGGCCTCCAGTGGGTCTCCCCATCCTGGTCAGTCCTGTGCCTGCTCCACGGACCAGGTCTCCAGTGGGTCTCCCCATCCTGGTCCGTCCTGTGCCACCTCCCAGGACTAGGCCTCCAGTGGGTCTCCCCATCCTGGTCCGTCCTGTGCCACCTCCCAGGACTAGGCCTCCAGTGGGTCTCCCCATCCTGGTCCGTCCTGTGCCGCCTCCTAGGACTAGGTCTCCAGTGGGTCTCGCCAGTCCGGAACCGCCAGAGCTGCCCGCCAGTCCGGAGCCGCCAGAGCTGCCCGCCAGTCCGGAGTCGCCAGAGCTGCCCGCCAGTCCGGAGCCGCCAGAGCTGCCCGCCAGTCAGGAGCCGTCAGAGCTGCCCGCCAGTCCGGAGCCGCCAGAGCCGCCCGCCAGTCAGGAGCCGTCAAAGCCGCCCGCCAGTCAGGAGCCGTCAGAGCCGCCCGCCAGTCAGGAGCCGCCAGAGCCGCCCGCCAGTCAGGAGCCGCCAGAGCCGCCCGCCTGTCCGGAGCCGCCAGAGCCGCCCGCCTGTCCGGAGCCCCCAGAGCCGCCCGCCTGTCCGGAGCCGCCAGAGCCGCCCGCCTGTCCGGAGCCGCCAGAGCCGCCCGCCTGTCCGGAGCAGTCAGAGACGCCCGCCAGCCGGGCGCAACCAGGGTCGCCCGCCAGCCGGGCGTAGCCATGGCCGACCTCCAGCCGGGCGCAGCCATCGCCGCCCGCCAGCCGGGCGCAACCATCGCCGCCAGCCGGGCGCAGTCAGGGTCGTCCACCAGACCTTCGATTAGTACATATGAAGCTGAGTAGTAAAGAGATGAATTGATAATTAACAGTACATATGAAGCTGAGTAGTAAAGAGATGAATTGATATGATAATTAACAGTACATATGAAGCTGAGTAGTAAAGAGATGAATTGATTTGATAATTAACAGTACCTAAGAGGGCGACGCCAAGGGTGGAGCAGAGGCCACGTCCCGCACCTGAGCCGCCGCCGTAAGAAGCCTCACCCGGACCCTCCCCTTCAGTGTCAGGTTTTGCGGCCGGAGTCCGCACCTTGGGGGGGGGGGGGGTACTGTAACGCCCTGGCCATAGAGAGAGGTTTTTTGTTCTTTATTTTGGTTAGGCCAGGGTGTTACATTGGGTGGGCGTTCTATGTTCCTTTCTCTATGTTTTTGTATTTCTTTGTTTTGGGCCGTGTGTGGCTCCCAATCAGGCACAGCTGAAGCTCGTTGTTGCTGATTGGGAGTCACACATAAGGAGCATGTTTCTCCTTTGGGTTTTGTGGGTAATTGTTTTCTGTTTAGTGTGTTCCTAACAGAACTGTTGCTAGTCGTTTTTTGGTTTATTTTGTATAGTGTTCATTGATTCATTAAAACCTTTTATGATGAACACTAACTCCGCTGCACCTTGGTCTCTCTCTCACGACAGCCCTTACAATAGGTCACGCCATCAGCTCTACAGACCTGATTTAGCTCATCAAGGAAGGTTACATTCGAACAGCGAATCATGTGGCTGCCTGCAACTAAATATATAGAATATATAGAGTAGAGAGCTTTAGATGTTGTTCGATCAAACATTAGAACAGGCAAGATGAGTAATCTAAGCAACTTTGACCGTGGTAGGATTGTTGATGCCACACATGGGGGTTCCAGCATCTCAGAAACAGCTGCCCTCCTGGGATTTTTATGCACTACAGCCTCTAGAGTTTACAGAGAATGGTGCGATAAACAAAACACATTCAGTAAGTGGCATTTCTGTGGGCAAAAAACACCTTGTTAATGAGAGAGGTCAGAGGAGAATGTCCAGACTCATTCAAGCTAACAGAAAGGCCACAAATGCTCAAATAGCAGCTGTTTAAAACAGTGGTGTGCAGAAAGGCATCTCTTACCGTACAACACCATGAATAATTCAGGCTGTTGTGGAGGCAAAAGGGGGTCCTACCCAGTACTAGATAGGTGTACCTAATAAGGTGGCCAGTGAGTGTACAGTAATGTCAAATCTGAAAACATGGTCTGGAAAAGTGGTAGATGGGCCCATAGAAACAGTGTCTGATAAAGAATGATGATGAAATATTACATCCATAGATAATGTAGGCCAGTTGGTTCATGTTCCACGGTAATTGGTGTCAATGGATCTCGTTATCCTGAAACTTTCATGATCTAAACATGGAATATTGTTTGTCAGTTTCCATTAAACTATGCATTAAGAGTAATGCAACAGTTACTTATCATTTTGATCAGTTGTATCAATTGATAGATCATTGTAATGAAATGAATAGACAGTCATCTCAGATGTGTGAATTGCATTTGAAATGGTAGTACTTTGATGTTAAGTTGTGTCATTTTGAACAGGTGATTTTAGTTCAATGAACAAATGATCTTGGCTTTATGTGTATTGTATCCAAGCAATTGGAAAAAGTGTTAGAGTTTAGAAAAATTAGCATTTTGATCATTGGTTGTGAGTTTTGTGTCTAAAGTTTTGAAAAATGACATCAAGGTTCCGAAATTAGTGCCAAAGTGATTGTAAAAAACTGTAACTGGGCACTGGTGTGTATGGCCACATCCCTGATCATCTGACCACTTCTCATTAGAATATTTAGGACTTCTCTTTCCATTTTGGATCATTCAGCAGTAGTAATAACAAACCCTGGATGAGGTGTGTGTGTAATAATTCAGGATAGGACCACTAGTGAGTGGAGTGTGGATTCATGGGGCTATATCAATCCACCTTAATGAGATTGCTCACCTCTACGTTTGTGCTCTCATCCCTTCCCCAGGTTCTCCCTCTCTCCATCTGTCTGGCCTTATTACCATTTCATAAAAAACTGAAATATCTTATGAAAACCAAGCAAAGCTTTGTGAGCTTCATTAAATCAGCATAAGAAATGTATTAAGTGAGAAGAGACGACTTGGAGGCTTGGAGGCATGGCGTATAGCCCCCTGTGTTGACTTAACCTTTATCTTAGTGTTCTGTCTGATCCTGATGGGAAGAGGAACTGGAACTCAAACAGTCTGCTTAGTGCTTACCACAGGAACCAGGCTGAAATAACCAGAGCATCTTCTGCATAGCCTACAGTACATCCTTGGATATCTACTTTGTCCCTTAAGGGCTACTGTAGACATCTACCATGGATGAAGGAGATGAATGTAGTCTGTACACTAAATATTCTGAAGGTGTTAATGCAGGGACCATTCTACTGTACATCCCTAAGAGATTCAATCAGGGACCAAAACAATCCTACAGAGAGGAAATGGAGTGCATGGGTTTGTGTTAACAGCTCATTTGAACTCTGATTAAATTTCAAGGTGCTTCTCCAGACTGGAGGCTGAAATCGGACAGGACATGGTGGACTGATGTCTCTACAGCAAAGTAATGTTGCTGCTGTGTCAGCACCTGAGCTAATGCTCATGTCCTGTAAAATCAAACATGTCATCACAGGTAAAATAGGCAAAGAGTGGAACATAACACACATTCACCTGACAAGCAACGTGAACAAAACAGTCAGATGTGGGATTCAAGTTGTTTACAATCCCCTGACAAAGATACAAAATTCCTATTGGAATTTGTAAAGGAAATAGGTTAATAGATACTCAGTTCAAAACATGTCTAAATGAACATGAAGATGGGGCGGTTTTAAAGAGCCGTTGCAAACTGGCCAGTTAGGTTTGCCATTAGAATTAGTGTTGATTTGGACCTGATGCAGTGAGATCTACAGTGACTGTTCCTAATACATTATGTATGAGGCTGTCCATATGCACTTGGGCCATCATGCATGCCCTTGTGAAAAGCACAGACCACAGCAAAGCAATCTACATGCCCTGCCCCCCTTATGTACACATATTCCTCTGTAACGGTAGAGGAATAACAACCTCCCATCTCCACAAGATTATACTTCTTAAAGATAATAATTCAGCTATAGCACAATAAATTGAGTATGAAACACAAATGTGATTTTTATTCAAATTCTATTAGTAATTGTGTATTACTATTAACAACAGTAGGCCTAGTAAAGCCAATGGAGAAAGTAGGCCTAGAGTTACAGTTCTATTTTAAAGGACTATTGGTCCTTCTCTTATCAAGGAGAGAATCTTTATCCATCTCATCTACATAATGTTGACATGACCACTGCTTGCTTCTCCAGTCAACACTCAATAGTCATACAGTGGGTCAACGTGCAGCCAGATACAATTGACCATTCCCACTACCTGTGTGCCATCTGTAAAGGTATCCAAAGGCAATTTGACCACTGTGTCCACTGCCAACCTACTTTATCTCCTTGGAGAATCTCTGAAGGGATCAAAATCCATCTTTACTCGCGGCTCTCTGGCGCCACTCGAAGAGAAAGCCCGTAATCGCAGACGCATCTCCAGGGACTAAACACGCAATTACATTTGAGTGGAGAGGCATTGAAATATCCCCCTCATATCAACCATGACAACAACGACCATATACAAGAAGGGAATGAAGCCGATCGCATTTGGTTGGTACAGCGGGAGTCGTCACTCTTGTTATTGTCAAAAGGACAGAGTTTGAACTTAAATCAAGAAATAATTATATATGTAGCTATTCAATGTGTGTGTGTGTGTGTGTGTGTGTGTGTGTGTGTGTGTGTGTGTGTGTGTGTGTGTGTGTGTGTGTGTGTGTGTGTGTGTGTGTGTGTGTGTGTGTGTGTGTGTGTGTGTGTGTTTTTGTGTGTGTGTGTGTGTGTGTGTGTGTGTGTGTGTGTGTGTGTGTGTGTGTGTGTGTGTGTGTGTGTGTGTGTGTGTTGCGCTCGTGCTTGTGATAATTACATCTAATTGCGAATTGCGCATGTGAGAAGGAGAGCGAAAGAGAGAGAAAATCATGAACCTCCTTATTCTAATAAACCTTACAATTATTTATCATTTCATTCTCAGCGAGGGAGCTATATTTCTTCCACAACATTCAACTGAGCATCATTCAATTAAAATGCAATCTCGTTGCCCCCTTTCCACTGGTATTTAATTAGAGTTGAGAGCGCAGGGTTTTCCACGTCGTTTTTTCCACACAGCTCTCGGGTTTTACCTCAAAGGCATAGTTTCACTGTGTTTGCGTCCCACCCTGTTCCCTATATAGTGCACTACTTTTGACCAGAGTCCTATTGGTCCTGGTCAAAAGTAGTGCACTATATAGGGCATATGGTGCCATTTCAGACTCAGGAACTGTGTAACTTGCTGGTTAAACAAGGGCATGTATCCATTTGTTAATTGATGCAATTACGCATTACGCGTAGTGGTCACGTAGGTCTCCAGGCACGCATCAATCACTCGTCTATTGACCTGCCAAAGCCTTTCCATCCGCTCCTACTGGGACCGATCCTCTCCTCCTGATTCATCCCCCCCTCTCCTCTCTCTCTAATAGAGAAAGATGGGAACATCATCGTCATTAAGTCGGTCTTACACCTCTGACAGGACAGATAGAGGCGCACAGAGGTCGTAAAAACGCGTTAAATCCACGACCATCCATTGGTGTTCAGTTTTTTCACTTTTAAATATTCATAATCCCAAAATCCCAACAAGAAATACGGAAGAAGTGAGTGAGGTATAGTGTCTTCAAATGAAGATTTTTTTTGTTTGGATAAATATGTATTATTATTATTGTTCAAGTGAGCACATGAGACTAACTAACTAAAATGATTATTTTATGATGAAGATGCTGATAAGAAATAGCAAAGAATCAGATATCCCAAATGAAAGAAAACAACTGAAGGCTTTCAGTTCAAATATTGTCCAAATAAATATGTATTATTCTACGCATAATGATAACAAAATATGCATGGTGGTCATTTCAGTTGGTATTATTTTATAATTGGACATGATACGCATCAAGAGCCTTGATCTATCTGACAGTTCCATAACTGTACCAAAACAACCCCTTTACTTTATACTCTTATCAGTGAAGCAAGTGAGGAAGACTACTGCACAAAGCCGAGGGGACACGGGGAGTGCACAGAACACCTTAAGAAAACGCGATGTTAGATGTGATTGGCAAAGACATTATTCTATCCTTGCTGTCCTGTCGTTCCGGGATTACAATGACGTCACACTGATACCCTTGCATGGGTGAATGCTAAAGAACTATAGAGGCACAAATAATAGCACAAGCAGAGTCCATATCTTGCAAGTCTTACGTTATCCTTTAAGCCTTCTTCAGCTAATACAACAACAATTTGTGTACTTATGAACGCGTAATTTCATGTTCTTATCATTTCCTTCGGGGGATTATTCATATATAAAACTATCTGCAGCTGTTGGTACCAGCCTCAACTCTTCCTCCTAAGTGCAATCATCTATTATTGAGCGAGAGGCCGTGCGTGGAAATGTGTGTAAGAAGGTGGATTTGAAGTAGAATTGGTTACAATCGATCAAGGGTGAAGAATATTCCTGATGTTAACAAAAGAAGCAGCTATGTCTTTCTCTCAGTTTGGATATCCTTACAATGCAACTTCACAGGTAAGACAATATCAACATGCTTTTTTCTCTCTCAATTTCAATGTGACAAATATGTAAACAAACTAGCATTATTTTAGTTTGAACAGCTCGCTCTATAATCTAGATGCAGCACTGAATGGTTGCTTTCAAAATATTGACAGCTATTTTCAGGTGACGCATTTGTTTAATCAACATATCGACAGACATAAACACAGGTCCAATTTAATTGAATTATGAATGTACTCACGTGTTGTTTTGATCTGACAAAAGACCTGTGTTTATTACTACGCTATAGCTCCGTTGTGTAGCCTAATTGCGCTTTGAAGTTAACAGTGAACCTTCCAAACTTTCTCTTTCAATCAGAGATCTCTGGATTTGGTATTGACAATTACTATTATTTAGAAAACGTGAAGTAGCCATACGGATTTATCATTTAAATATATTTGTATCGGGACAACTGGACAAAGGTATGCAATAAAAGTTCTCAGAACTTTGATTCAAGTAGAAATAAGTTATTTTCCTCTAAGAGTATTAAAAGTTTTAGATCCTTTGTTTTCATCAAATTTCAGTAGCCTACAATAGCTTAGTCAGGCAGTGTATGAAAACTTTGGGAATTCCTTTTCTATAAAATAAAAAAGCTAAATTAACTGAAACACATAATTTCCAAAATGGTACGTTATGATTTCACCTGGATATTATGTAAAATGCGATTCTAAAACTGTTAATCAAATTAGGCAGACACACAGCATGCGTTTATATCTAGTCTCCATCTTACCTGAATTGTCCTGTATTTCAAAACCATATCAAAATATATTCTAGATATGAAGATAACAGAGCTCATGCGTCAAACACGAATGACATGTCTATCCTCCACAATTCTCTTCATGCAGTTTTTCGTGTCGGCAAATCCCAGTACGACTTGCTGCGATTCGATTTCCAGGTCGGTCTCTGACGGGACGAGCGGTACCCAGACTCCTGCTACCTTCTGCTGCCCTTCCTACGAGAACCGGCTCCTGGCCAGCACACGGACGGAGCTCAACGCTGCACTAGGGATGTATAGCTCGCCCTACGCTGCCGCGGCCGCCGCCAGCCAGAACTATGCCAGCTACTTCCCCTACAGCGCCGAGCCCTCCGCTGCTATCTACTCATCTCTGGTACATCCCGTTTCATCTAATAGTGGATGGGGGTGGCTGGGATGCGATCGATCAAGATGGATGTTGATCAAAATTACTCTCCATGTATTTCGTTATTGAAATGACTTTGAGTAGCCTGCCTGCCTGAGAGATGGGTCGAATAGACTTTGCAGTTTTAAAAATACTCATGTTTAGGCTACCAGTAGCCTATTATGTTTCAATTTGGAAGGGAGTAAAGTAGCACACAATTTACATCAACTTTGTTTCCAATATTAAGAAACAAATAAAGTTACCTAAGTGCTTCATAAAGTTGTTTTCTTATTTCAGAATCCACAGTATGAAATGAAGGATGGCACAGGCACTCTGCATTCTGGCATAACTCAACCTGCCACCTACTATCCTTATGACCACTCACTGGGCCAGTACCAATATGACAGGTATGGTACCCCACACATTCCTTAGTGCATCAGCTCAGCTATTCCTTGTTAGTGTATTAAAGCCATATAGCGCCCTGTCATACATGAGTAATAACTTACATTCAAGTAATCTCCACTCCATTCAAGGAATCTCACACTCTCACAAGGTCACAATCTATGCAGCTCTATACTGCTAGATAGAGCAGAGCTGTATAGTCTATTTTTCAGACAACACTCCAGCTCTATACTGCTAGATAGAGCAGAGCTGTATAGTCTATTTTTCAGACAACACTCCAGGAGTGCCATGGGCCTGGGTGAATAGTTTATGAGCTTATATGCTAATGTTGCTAATGGCTAATGTGTTGTCTGCTATTACGACCAGGTATGGGACTATGGACTTTAATGGGTCAGCCAGGAGGAAGAATGCCACACGTGAGACCACCAGTACCCTGAAGACATGGCTGTACGAGCACCGTAAGAACCCCTACCCCACCAAGGGGGAGAAGATCATGCTGGCCATCATCACCAAAATGACCCTCACCCAAGTTTCCACCTGGTTCGCCAACGCCAGGAGGAGGCTAAAGAAGGAGAACAAGATGACCTGGTCACCAAAGAATAAGGCTGGGGACGACAGGAAGGACGACCTGGATAAAAGTGACCAAGATTGTGTCACCAAAGGTACATATCCTCTTCCCTCTTCCTTCTAGCAAAGCATTTTGGGGCGGCAGGGTAGCCTAGGGGTTAGAGCATTGGGCAAGTAACTGAAAAGTTGCAAGTTCAAATCCCGAGCTGACAAGGTACAAATCTGTCGTTCTGCCCCTGAACAAGGCAGTTAACCCACTGTTCCTAGGCCGTCATTGAAAATAAGAATTTGTTCTTAACTGACTTGCCTAGTTAAATAAAAAAAATTAAAAACATCTAGAGTTTTGCACAGCGATTTACAACGATTTCCTCTTAAACTAATCCACATCACCTACAATAACAAAAAATTGATAATTGATCAAAATGACAGCTTCTGCTCCTGAATATCACTACTATTCCACATATCATGTTGGGTGTATTTGACAATTCAGATTCCAGTGAATATGATACTGCTTCTACTCCTAATATCACCAGTAATATTCCTGTATATTTCATCATTCAGATTCCAGTGAATATGATACTGTTTCTACTCCTAATATCACCAGTAATATTCCTGTATATTTCATCATTCAGATTCCAGTGAGTGTAAAGATGAGAAAGACCTTCATCTGAGTGACCTGGAGGACATGGAGGACGAGGACTGTGACAAGCTGGACAGTGACTGTGAGAAGATGGCCCCCAGGGGCCCTGAGGAACAGAGGGACCTCCACAGGGCCATGTCCGGTGGTGGTGTTGGCCCTGGAGGCCCTCCAAAGAGAGACTGCAGCTCAGAGCTCTCCCTCTCCTTGCCCAACAGCTTCCACCACTCATTCCCATGTGGTATCAAGAGCCTACCCGCCCTGCCCTCTCTACCCACCATGCCCTCGGACTTCCTTGATCCACTGGTGACGTCCAAGCCCCCCTCCACCACCACCACCATCCCCACAGGCACTCACACTGTGTCCCTGTCACACTTCGAGGTGTCGGACCGGGACAAACCGAGGATCTGGTCTCTGGCGCGTACAGCGGCCACGGGGGTCATCCTGGGCTCGGCTCACCACGGGGCCCCAGAGCTCCGGACAGGGAGCATACTGGGAGACTGCCAGCTACAGGGGACCAGGCTACCAGTGACTGGTACCGGACAGTGTGGGCCCCTCAGGGGCCTCCAGGATCCTACTAACATATCCAATGCTGAGAACCCTTTCCAGGAGGGCCCCTTGTTGCAATCTAAGGTCTATAGTGCAGGCAGCTACAACCACAAGGCCCTCCAACTGCACTGTTCCTCCTATCCAGCGCTTTCTGACTCATGCCAGTACTCCACTATCGAAGGTATATATACGTGTTGTGACACTTGTGTTCAATTTTGAACGATTGAAATTGTGAAATTACCAGTGTAAAGTTATACAATATTGAAATGTGTTTCAGAAATGCACATTTGTTTCACTACTATCAAAAATAATATTGACAAATAAATAGCTATACAATGCAATATTACCTGGCTGCAGCAAGTTTGTTACAGTGTGATTTCTGTTGTTGTCTAGGATTCTCCAGTGGGAAGGCAGAGACAGAGCCCTCGGGACTCAGTGACACATGTGTGACCCTGCAGGATGACAAGGTCACTGCCTTCAGACCTGTGATGAAGAGGTGAGGAAGGTGAGCCTTCACACACACACACACACACACACACACACACACACACACACACACACACACACACACACACACACACACACACACACACACACACACACACACACACACACACACACACACACACACACACATACAACTTGCATATCATTCAACAAAGCATCTAACCATCATCTGCTAATCCAATCATTTGGATTCCACCAGTTGTACTGAAACGTTTCTATACTAACACAGGTTGATGGTATTACATATGTGATCTTGTCTATAAAGTGAATATGTTATTGGATTACCTAAAGACATATGTCAGTCTATAGTTAAGCAAATACTTCTCCATTTGACTAATTATTTGATATTAGAAGGTATGTTCCATTACAAGGCTTGATATTGTAATGGATATCAATAATTAACGAGCTTTTCTTTTTTCTCTCTCTTCCCGTTAGGTTGATGGACCACTAGCGGTTCTGGAGGGGGAGTATGTGGAGTATGAAATCATTTTTACATTACTCATTTTTGCTATCATTCTTTCTTTACATCCGATATTAGACAGTGGCAACGCGGAACACTAATGATTATGAACATGGTCTTTTGCCTGCTAATGCCTGTAATGCAGTGAAGAAAACGATATGACAACAATAACGTCTAATGTAACTGGCCCCTCTAACAGTACAACTGGCCCCAGCTTGGCCCTCCCAGATGAAATGGTCTAGAACCGCCACTGTGATGGACACGCAATCATTACACAGTGGGACTTTTATTTAGCCGGTATTAGGCTATGCACTATAAAGACTTGGGATGACGACGAGCATCGGACATCCTACCTACCTTACAGCTCGATGAGCCCTGCCCAAACTGTGGAAGCTGCCATGATTTTGCACAACGTTTTTATGGTGTTGACGATGACTTTATGCAAGACTTTGAAATGCAACGGTATGGGAACTGACGGTGAATTCATCATGTATGCAATGGGCAATCGTAGCGTAGCAAATGTTATTTATTTATTTGTGTATTTATGATTTGATTCCTCAACTGTTCATTTATTTATTTCGTATGTGTCATTTAAATACTTTGTTACATGTATGTATTGTTTCGACTGTGGTTGTGTGCTATTTCTACCTGATTTAACGGAAAAATACTTAGCTTGTTGTTGGTCTTTCTGTTTGCTAAAAGAGTGGGATTTATTGAGTTGGGATCGGAATTGTCTATTGTGTGTGTGTCGACCTGGAGAAATTGTTGATTGTGTTGTGTTCATCTCAAAGATAATTGTGAGCTTATTCTGTTTTTGCCATCCATGAAATATTTTATAAGAATGAATTTTTTCAAGAACTCCTCGTTTTGTGTAAATATTATTTCCAGAACATTAACATTGGTTTAATCGGCCAATTAAAACCTTTGAGACTTTTGCACTAGATCAGAGTTTATCTTCTTAACGTGGAGAATAATACTGGAACATTGTTGATAAGGTCATAAATCAGTAGAAATCAGTAGAGAATGTGAATGAACGTTACAAGGCCAGGAAGAAAGGGGACATCATCTCTCCAATGTAATTATCTAATCACTTCTGGCATCAAACACTTTGTTACTGTTCAGACAAGCAACGAGGCAGGAATACGGAATGAATGCTGCTTTGTCCGCTGCAATAACTTACTTGTGTTAATTAAAAGGTCATTTGTAGTATCAAACCCATAAGGAAAGATTCACATGGTTTGTGTGGGTTAGACTTTGGTTCTACTGTTTTTGCCTGACCCTTTTCATTCATAACTGATTGATATAACACATGAGTAAGTATCACGCCTGTGAAACGAAGCAATTGGTCATCATGCGTAAAACTACTAACATGAAAGCACTGGTTTCTTATTCCTTTCAATTTGAACTTAGAAGTCAGTTATTTACAGAAAATTATAAGAAAGTTCGTAGTTTATATTTTACATGATTATGGGCATGACATGTAGTATCGCATAGCATATTGCTCACTCCACAGTAGAAAACTCGAAAAACTTTTAAACAAAATGTTGATGAAAACACTGAAATGCAATGCAGAAATGTGGGCCTAGTCTGAGATGGATATTGTTCAGACTTTATTATCAGTGGACCAAAAGAAAATGCTACCTCATAAACCAAAATAACGGTGTATGACCCGCTGCGAATGACCCACAGCTTAGAGGCATGCAAATGAAGCCACCAAAAGATAAACGTTATTGCAGGTCGGATTTGGAGGATTAGAGCTTGTAATAAGAGTATTGGGTCTCGTAGGTCTATTGAAAGGAGCTGTGGTCAACGTTGTAGGCCCGGCCTATGGATGGGGATGGGGACCCCTCAGTAATGCATGCAATGGTGTGACTTCAATGTAATATGGTTCGGCGTAATTCCCTAGGAAATATCGTGATGAGGAATTATGATGACAATAATAACATAATATTTAGAGATCTTTAATTCTAATCGTCTCCTCTGTCTCTTACGAATTAAGCTGGTATGGTCTTTACAATGGACTTTGCATTTAGTAATCAAATTATAAACATACAGGTAGGCCTAGACCTATTGTGTTGTCCACACATAACAAAATAGACCTACATAGAGGCCTGCGTAATAACAATGTTGTTACGTTTCTTTCTGTTAATCGACTATGACTGAGCATTTTAAATAACATAAAACCTCCTCTGTAACTTACAGATAAGCAGAAGACACACGTTTTGATCAACTCTTATAAAACACTTTTAGAAAATCTAATACGTGTCATCAAATGGGCCTACTTTGCCACACTATTCAGGACAATGAATCTATTTCCATCTCTTCGTATAGGCAACCTTCCCTTCAGAAGAAATGAAAGGGACTTTTTGCCCACGAGGCCAGATAGAATGAAGGTGCGTGATGAACATCTGCTGACAGTTCAGATACGTGTTTTATTTTTATTAAAGGTCAACCGACCGTGATTTCAGATTATCCATCCAGATCACCAACTCAATGCAATCTGTCCATACAGCCAGGAGAGATATGTTTCGGCAAGTCTCTCTAAATATAATCTTGGGGAATCATATTCTGAATACTGTTTTGATTAAAAAAATCTGAGCCTGGGCATGATGGGCGAATAACATGGACACAAATTTAAAGATCCCGGTATTAATGTTTAATGAAAAAAATGGGTTTGCAAATTCATTGTGCTGCCAAGATAATATTGCGTCATGTTTTGTGAGCGTCATGAATGACAACTCTCTGCTAGGACTACTAGGCTATTATGTGTGATTTTTCTCCGTTATAGATTCATATAGACCTCAAGTCGTTAACAAAAACAACATGCGTCCATTAGGCTATATGAGCGAGGACATTAAGACAATATTATCTCCCTAGTCTCGTTTAATAATACGTCTATTACTTACCATATAGACACGCGTCTCACCGATGGATCCCTATACATTAAGATGTGGGCTATAGCTGTGTATTAAATATTTTGCGTAAAGTTAATTAAAACGGGGGTTGTAAAGAAAAGCTGCCAAACATTATTGACGGTAATGATGCATGGGCAATGGGATTACCACTATACCGGTATACCTCAGGGAAAGCAAAGCATGGATAATGACGTGGACTCAACTCCTTCAGCGTCTGTCTTCTTTTCTGCAGCTAACAGATCAATTAGTCAGTTTTACACACTGTTTACACGCTGCTAACCCAGGACGACTAGAGGAGGCCTCACTGTGGCCTAAATGAGGCGTGTTGAGGTTTCAGGTTGGATTCTGACATAATAAAAGAACACAAAATGTATGTTTTTCACAAATACATACAAATATTTTTTGAGGGGGAGCAATGCGTGTGAAGCTATAGGCCAATGCAAAACAAATTCCCCAAATAGCTAAAGCAAAATATTATTTGATTTTGGATGTGAGTATTAGGCGAATATGAGAGGGATGTTTGTGCAACATCATTAATCTTTGAGTAGACATATTTATTCAAATTAAATATATGTCATTGTAAACAATGTTGTATGTAAAAACAATAAGTTCCTATATGCACATCTAAATCGCCTTAATACATCTCATAATACACTTGTTCCTCCCACCCTCCCGATTACTTTTTCATTTGGGGAGGGGTCAGTTGTAGCCTAGGCCTCTTCCATAATCCAAAACAGATTTTGGGTAGCCTGATCTCTAATGATAAAGGGAAAATGAAAAACAAGATTCAGAGTAAACAAGAATACTTAAATAGGTTTGACAAAATGAGCGTCTTATCTTCGGCTCTGAGATATGAGAAATCATCACTTAATGCCGCAAGCATCTCTTTTTAGAGCAGCGTTTCCCAAACTCGGTCTGGGGACCCCAAGGCGCGCAGCTTTTGGTTTTTGCCTTAGCACTACACAGCTGGTTCAAGTAATCAAAGCTTGATGAGGAGTTGATTATTTGAATCATCTGTGTAGTGCTAGGGCAAAAAACAAAGTGTGCACCCCTTGGGGTCACCAGGACCGAGTTTGGGAAACGCTGTATTAGTGAGAGACATCCTGCGGTGTCACGAGAGTCGCAGGGCAGGCTACGCGTGTATGTAGCGCGCAGGCCTCACTTGGTGACCAGATTACATAAAACACTTGATTTATCCACAAGTGTGTAGTCAGTCTTTTCTAGGCCAACGGCCTTTTGGACATTGGCTTCAGTCTTTTCAAGTCTTAGCTGGCCCCTGGAAAATAACAAATATGAATGCAAAGGACAATAGAATTTGGATTTATTATAGCTCTTTTTTTTTGCTTTTTCAATATTTCCTTTTAAAATGTGAATATAGGGGAGAGTGGAGTAAGTTGAGCCATCTTATTCATTCAGCATCACTCTGTCAAGGGAAATATAGTATGATTTCTAACCGATATATTTACATATATTGCAGGATGTTGTGTATCCCTGGAAATAATCAGAATTCATGTAAAAATTACAGTTTTGAAAACATATCTTGTTCCATAAAAGTGGCCTGTTGGCACAATTTACACCGGGTATGTGGTAAATTGAGCCACGAGACAGAGTATGTTAAAGCCCCCTACACATGTGTGTATATGCAGTGCATTTGGAAGGTATTCAGACTCCTTGACTTTTTCCACATTTTGTTAAGTTACAGCCTTATTCTAAAATTGATTTATTTTTTTAAATCCTCAACAATCTGCACACAATACCCCATAATAACAAAGTGAAAACAGGTTTTCGAAATGTTTGCAAATTCATGCAAAACATAAGACAGTTAATACCTTTTTCAATTAAGTATTCAGACCCTTTGCTATGAGACTCAAAATTGAGCTCAGGTAAATTTGGTTTCCATTGATCATCATCGAGATGTTTCAACAACTTGATTGGAGTCCACCTGTGGTAAATTCAATTGACTGGACATGATTTGGAAAGGCACACACCTGTCTATATAAGGTCCCACAGTTGACAGTGCATGTTTGAGCAAAAACCAAGCCAAGCAGTCAAAGGAATTGTCCGTAGAGCTCCGAGACAGGATTGTGTCGAGGCACAGATCTGGGGAAAGCTACCAAAACATTTCTGCAGCGTTGAAAATCCTCAGGAACACAGTGGCCTCCATCATTGTTAATGATGAGCTGGCCGCCTGGACAAACTGAGCAATCGGGGGAGAAGGGCCTTGGTCAGGGAAGTGGCTAAGAAACCAATGGTCACTCTAACAAAGCTCCAGAGATGGGAGAACCTTCCAGAAGGACAACCATCTCTGCAGCACTCAACCAATCAGGCCTTTATGATAGAGTGGCTTGACAGAAGACCTCCTCAGTAAAAGGCACATGACAGCCCGCTTAGAGTTTGCCAAAAGGCATCTAAAGGACTCTCAGACCATGAGAAACAAAATTATCTGGTCTGATGAAACAAAGATTGAACTCTTTGGCCTGAATGCCAAGCATCACGTGTGGAGGAAACCTGGCACCTACTGTGAAGCATGGTGGTGGCAGCATCATGCTGTGGGGATGTTTTTCGGCAGCAGGGACTGGGAGACTAGTCAGGATCAAGGGAAAGATGAACGGCACAAAGTACAGAAAATCCGCTCCAGAGCTCTCAGGACCTCAGAGTGGGGAGAAGGTTTACCTTCCAACAGGACTTCGACCCTAAGCACATAGCCAAAACAACGCAGGAGTGGCTTCGGGAAAAGTCTCTGGATGTCCTTGAGTGGCCCAGCCAGAGCCCGGACTTGAACCCGATCAAACATCTCTGGAGAGACCTGAAAATAGCTGTGAGCGACGCTACCCATCCAACCTGACAGAGCTTGAGAGGATCTGCTGAGAAGAATGGGAGAAACTCCCCAAATGTAGGTGTGCCAAGCTTGTAGCGTCAAACCCAAGAAGACTCGAGGCTGTAATCGCTGCCAAAGGTACTTCAACAAAGTACTGAGTAACGGGTCTGAATACTTATGTAAATGGAATATTTTAAAATGTTATTTTTAATACATTTGCAAAAATGTCTAAAAATCTGTTTTTGCTTTGTCATTATGGAGTAGTATGTATAGATTGATGAGGTAGAAGCAGTATTTAATCAATTTTAGAATAAGGCTGTAAGATAACAAAATTTGGAAAAAGTCAAGGGATCTGAATACTTTCTGAATGCACTGTATATAATAACTACATTTTAGAACCCTGTCTATCTTTGTTTCCCTAACACAATTCAACACAATCACAATAGCTTTTTTTGTCTTTAAATCATTTGAATCATCTTTTAACGCAGGCTTAATACCTAACAAAGACTTTGTACTTTTTAAAACAATTTTAACATAAGCCAGGCCCTGTTGTTACCTCATATCACAGCAATAATGCCTTGCATTATGCCTGGTAAGAAAACAGTTCAATTTGCTCAACTTTCCATTGGCTCAAAAATTGGCTCAATTTACCCCATGGATATTGACTCAACTTACCCCAAGGCAAACATTTGAACTATATTACCCCACACAGCTACAAGGATGCACTTTCATGCTAGGTTTAGGACCTCATATTGAAGCTTATAGAGACCCCAACTGATGTACAATCTTAAAATGATCTACTTTGGTATAGATACAAGCCTGATGAAACCTTTAACATTCATTTGACTTGGTGAAAATCCGTTATTGGACCTAACTTGCTTACCACTTTTTACATGTGCTTTCTTCCTTCAGACTCCATGAAATGATTACCTCTTCCTAAATATTTTGTAAAATTATACATTTTGTGTATGGTTTCCTAGAAACAAGGGTGGCTCAAGTTACCCCTTTTGCTCACCTTAACTACCACTATAACTTTCAAGAATGCATCTTACGGTCCAATTGTAGATAAATATCTTGGAAAGAGAAGGCTCTGGTAAATTATCTATTTTTTGGACTGAGAGGAGAGGAAGGGATGTGTTAGGCTAGTTTTAGCACTTCTGTCATAGGGGTTCAAGGACAAGTCCTTTGGATTATCTACATGGGTACACGTTTTCTATTTCCCTTTAAGTAACAGGCTATTTCTGTCTACAGTCAGAGTGCTATCCACAGGTTCATTACATTGCAGATAGCATTAGAGTCAATTTAGACTGAAAGGTCAAAGTATTTATATGCAGATGTTTTCTGTATCATGTACAGTTCACAGATCATAGGGTTTTACAGTATAATGACACCAGGATGTTGTCTGTATCATGTACAGTTCACAGATCATAGGGTTTTACAGTATAATGACACCAGGATGTTGTCTGTATCATGTACAGTTCACAGATCATAGGGTTTTACAGTATAATGACACCAGGATGTTGTCTGTATCATGTACAGTTCACAGATCATAGGGTTTTACAGTATAATGACACCAGGATGTTGTCTGTATCATGTACAGTTCACAGATCATAGGGTTTTACAGTATAATGACACCAGGATGTTGTCTGTATCATGTACAGTTCACAGATCATAGGGTTTTACAGTATAATGACACCAGGATGTTGTCTGTATCATGTACAGTTCACAGATCATAGGGTTTTACAGTACAATGACACCAGGATGTTGTCTGTATCATGTACAGTTCACAGATCATAGGGTTTTACAGTACAATGACACCAGGATGTTGTCTGTATCATGTACAGTTCACAGATCATAGGGTTTTACAGTACAATGACACCAGGATGTTGTCTGTATCATGTACAGTTCACAGATCATAGGGTTTTACAGTACAATGACACCAGGATGTTGTCTGTATCATGTACAGTTCACAGATCATAGGATTTTACAGTACAATGACACCAGGATGTTGTCTGTATCATGTACAGTTCACAGATCATAGGGTTTTACAGTACAATGACACCAGGATGTTGTCTGTATCATGTACAGTTCACAGATCATAGGGTTTTACAGTACAATGACACCAGGATGTTGTCTGTATCATGTACAGTTCACAGATCATAGGGTTTTACAGTACAATGACACCAGGATGTTGTCTGTATCATGTACCGTTCACAGATCATAGGGTTTTACAGTACAATGACACCAGGATGTTGTCTGTATCATGTACCGTTCACAGATCATAGGGTTTTACAGTACAATGACACCAGGATGTTGTCTGTATCATGTACAGTTCACAGATCATAGGGTTTTACAGTACAATGACACCAGGATGTTGTCTGTATCATGTACAGTTCACAGATCATAGGGGTTTACAGTACAATGACACCAAGATGTTGTCTGTATCATGTACAGTTCACAGATCATAGGGTTTTACAGTATAATGACACCAGGATGTTGTCTGTATCATGTACAGTTCACAGATCATAGGGTTTTACAGTATAATGACACCAGGATGTTGTCTGTATCATGTACAGTTCACAGATCATAGGGTTTTACAGTATAATGACACCAGGATGTTGTCTGTATCATGTACAGTTCACAGATCATAGGGTCTTACAGGAGACATGTATAGGTCTAAAAAGGGGTCCTAAAATGGTCACGTTCATCATGATTGTCTAAAAAATTGTCTGTGATACAAGTCTATAAGACGTATCAAACATCCTTCCTCCCAAATAAGTTTCTTTGAGAATTGCCAGAACAATCTGAGACACCAAAAATATTTTCAGGTCTTCCTGGCTTGGAATCACCCTATGGAAGATGAATCAAACTGACATGACAGCAATGGCCAATTCATTCTAATAAGACCCATAATAACAATAACATCCAGAACAACAATTTGTCCCTGGGCCTGACAAAAGAGCCAAAGTGGAGGTGCCATTTGATGTGTCCCACGCTGGGCTCGGAGGGCTCATAAACAAAGTCTTTGTGCTGATGGCTCAGGGTTCAAATGTTGATGAGGGGGACAATATACACACTTCATTACATTTTGTCAAAGGGCGCCATGAAATGTGTGTGGGACATTGTTTCGGTGCATGTCCTCCCTCCATGAAATTCCTGGTCGCCGATGTCGCTACAAGGTCTCTGCTAATGAGTTTTGTCAAAGATAATTATGGGGCTCGGCGGAGTGGCCAGAGCCAGGCATGAAAAGCTGGCATTGTGCGGCTCAGGAATAGACGTTGCATCGCAACCCCTGCTACATCCTATGCCCCCTGGGTGACCTGCACCTCTCCTGGCCCATGTCCACTCACTACCCACTGCTCCATGCTGGTCTTAAACTCAGGCAACCGAGACCTCTGATCCTCTCCTCTGATCCACTCCACCATCGTCAGACCCAGGGCTGTCCTTTGGGTGCACTGGCCTACTAGGACACCCCTCTGCCCCCTTCTTCAGTGTCCTTGTTCTGATCCTAATTTAACCAAATGGAACTTGGCAAAAGGGTTATGCCAATACAGTAGGTTCCCAGGGACAGGCTCTGTGTCCCAAATGGAGTGTCATATGGAACTTATCCAGGGTCCTCAGGTCTGGTGGCCTTCCGCTCGGCCTCCCCTCTGAGACCGGGAACAGGGGTTTGAAGAGTCCTCTGACCTGACACATAGTGTAACTCTATAGGAATATAGGCCTCCTCTGTGGCTGGGTACAATACAGTAGGCCCTGTTCACTCCTCTCATCTCTCATCTCTCAGCTCAGTTCAGCTAGCCAGCTTCTGGGTCATTGTGAATGGGAGAACAGTGATACTATATGGAGGGTCACCCTGTAACTAGGCCTAATAACGGTGCTTTCATAACTCTGAATGCCTGTGTTGCAAACTGACGCAATGACAGGGCCCGGCTGGGCTACAAAGAGTGGCCTAGATGTTAACTGGGGATTGGGGTCTTTATGCACAAGAGAAACATTGTTTTATAGTGGTATTAAACTACAGCACCTAAAGGGTCTGTTTTAAATGCCTTCTTAGATCATCCTCACACTCTAGATGGTTCTATATGGCCAGGTCAGCAAGGTTCTCAAATGCCACATTGGCTGTAATGTGTTGAAAGGCTGCACTGGTGATGGACTACATACGGTAATAGAAACAGTCAAGAAGTCCCATTCACAAGATATGAGAAGAACACAAAGGGGAACATTGGAAAAGAGAACCCCATGGAGGGATAGAACAAGAACAAGATAATCTCTCATTTGGAGAGGCTGAATCGCCACATTGTACCTGCTTCAGTCTTAGTCCCTAATGGCACCCTATTCCCTATGTAGGGCACTGCTTTTGACCACAGACCTATGGGCCCTATATAGGGAATAGAGTGCACTATATAGGGAATAGGCTGCTATTTGGGACACAGACAGAGTCTCTTTCTCCTTCCTGTTGTCTTGTTCTTGTCTCTTTGTCTCCTTCCTCTTGTCTTGTTGTACTTTTCTGTTTGTCTCCTTCCTGCTGTCTTGATGTTCTTTTCTGTTTGTCTCCTTCCTGCTGTCTTGATGTTCTTTTCTGTTTGTCTCCTTCCTGCTGTCTTGATGTTCTTTTCTGTTTGTCTCCTTCCTGCTGTCTTGATGTTCTTTTCTGTTTGTCTCCTTCCTGCTGTCTTGATGTTCTTTTCTGTTTGTCTCCTTCCTGATGTGTTGTTGTTCTTTTCTGTTTGTCTCCTTCCTGCTGTCTTGATGTTCTTTTCTGTTTGTCTCCTTCCTGCTGTCTTGATGTTATTTTCTGTTTGTCTCCTTCCTGCTGTCTTGATGTTATTTTCTGTTTGTCTCCTTCCTGCTGTCTTGATGTTATTTTCTGTTTGTCTCCTTCCTGCTGTCTTGATGTTCTTTTCTGTTTGTCTCCTTCCTGCTGTCTTGATGTTCTTTTCTGTTTGTCTCCTTCCTGCTGTCTTGATGTTCTTTTCTGTTTCTCTCCTTCCTGCTGTCTTGATGTTCTTTTCTGTTTGTCTCCTTCATGCTGTCTTGATGTTCTTTTCTGTTTGTCTCCTTCCTGCTGTCTTGATGTTCTTTTCTGTTTGTCTCCTTCATGCTGTCTTGATGTTCTTTTCTGTTTGTCTCATTCATGCTGTCTTGATGTTCTTTTCTGTTTGTCTCCTGAAGTGGCAATTCTCAGCCAGTTGGTGACCTTGAGCAGACTGTCTCCGGCTGGCTGCTGCCTGCCGATGTCGGAATAATCTTCTGTGTCATTTTAATGCCTTTCAATAATCCCCCCATCTCTTATTTAATCTCCCCGTCTACTTCTGTTTTCTTCTCCTTTATGTCAGTCATCTGTTGGGCTTGAAGGCCTGCTGTTGAGTCTCCATTTGACTAGCACGCAGGGTGTATCATGTCACAGCTCTCACCACAATCCCAGTACTATGTCTCTGTGCTCCTACGACTCAGGAGAAAGCCCCCTTGTTGTCTCATATCTAGTACACCATGGTAAAGCCTGCCAGGAACAGATACAAAACAATGTCCAGAGGAGAGGAGACAATCACGGTTATACAGGGGTACATGCACTAACAAGGTATTAACAAGATACAACTAGTAATGTATTGAAGAGGGCATTAGGCCGGGGGTGGAGTGGCGTAATGTTGCTTTTATTAACCTGACTTATGAACGATCATACATTTGTGTGGCACGTTATATTCAAGGTAGAAATATATAGGCAGAAATTACTTTAAACAGGAAAATATGTTGTTCTCAATTTGACTATCACTTTCCAAGGAATCATTTATCGAGTAAATCTAATGATGAGCTCTGTAATCGTTAAGATACTGTAGGGCCTATGTTTCTGATGTTATTGCACCTTTAGAAACATCATCTCTGAGGACATTGTAGCATACCGTATATAAAGTGTGCTGCTGATTTAAACGTCAGTCAGGTGAAGATCTCTCTATTAGATGGAACAATCATTTGACTTGCACCCCAGTGTCTAATCCTGGAGCAAGGGCTTCACACAGAGAGGCAGGCCCCAAGCCGAGACAGAGGAGAGGAGCGTGTTGAAGACATACTGGAACACGGCCCTGCTGTGACCATCAGTCAACCTCCTTATTCCCCCCACCTTCCTACATGCCAAACAAAACTAATGGAGTGGAAATACATTCTGCTCAGGTGGGGATTCCATGTGTATTCTAGCAACGCTACTGTTGGTACGTTTGATTATTCTACACATCAGATAGCTGAGAGATACTACAATGATTGGCACATTTGGTTAGGTATTGGCTGGAAAGGAGGAAACTGTGGTAGTAATCTTCAAGCATATTATGTTAAATAAGCAGGTGCCGTTGACTTGTAAAATTATCATCAGGCCATCAGCACTGAAAAACATCACTGCTTGCAGCTACCACACAAAAACCAGGGTTCTCACAGAGCAAGAAATACTAAACAACCTCACAACAACAACAACCACAGTGGAAGAAAAATAATCAGGTGTTGTCATGGTAGCACGCCTGTAGTCATGACGCAGTGTTGGAACCATCCACCTCCAGCCCTGAGAGGCATCTAAGATGGGTAGTCATGACACGCTGCACATTCTAAAGGAGCAAGGTAAACAGCTAGCTCCTCACACACACACTGCTGGGGCCTAGGGGGGAGGAGAGGGGGAGGAGGAGGGAGGGAGGTGACATACAGACAGACCACACATTGTCAGAGTTCGCTCTTAAACACAGCCTCAGCTCCTCATAAAAATCAGGTCCCATTATTCGCGGGTGGGATTTTCTCTCTCTCTCTCTCTTTCTCTCTCTCTCAGCACACACAGCTAAACAGGCCCAAAAGGACCCCGGGGCTGCGTCCAATGACGGAGCATCATAATTACGCCTCCTTTTTTATTGGCCCTCTTATTCCAGCTATGACTGATGCGGCTCCCAACCTCTAAGCGTTTCCATTTGCACCTTCATGTGGTAAGTGAGCAGAGAAGAAAAAGCCACGGCTCGCCTGCCTTTCAAAGGTGGCTGACAAATATTTACGGCCTGACTTAAAATCACTTTTAATCAGTGCTCATGACCTGTTCCTGAGGAATCTGGTCCTGGAAGGAACAGTAACACATCATTATCTCCTCCATTATCAATGAGCCTTCAAAGTCCCACTGTGCCCCTTCATGTGGTTGTCTAAGAATATTAAGGGACACATTTCTTTGGAATTATTCACAATCAAGGAAGGACTAGGCTATCAGAAGGCACAAGGCAAATGCTGCTGCCTTTCTATGTTAAAAGGCAGAAATAAATCAATGACCTCCCTCTACTGGTCAGCATGAGAACTACACTACAAATGACCTGCTATCTCCCTCAGAAGTACTAGCAAAGGGTAAGACACACAGTACAAACACACAGAGGAGTGTTTTGAAGAAATATGTGGATAGCATAGTTGATCAAGGCAAACGTATTTGCTTATGATGAAATTTGAGACAGGGATTTCTTAACGTGTATTCTCTGTCAGCCAGAACATGCTAGATTATGTGTTTCCAAATAAATAAAACTTTAGCACGCATAAGAAAACATTTACGCTTTGCTGGGCTATAAAAACATACAGGGGCTGAGGGTGAAGGATAAATGTTTGAGTTTGACCACCTCAAAAGGTTTTGGTAACAGATCTACCACTGACAAAATCCAAATTCAAACATCATCGAATCATTCCCTACAAACATATGAATCATTAAATACATTAATCCAATTCTCACTCACACTATGAACTCAAAAGAAAACTCATGCATATATCAGATATACCAAACTTACTGTCTTAATATCAAAGCTAGAGTAACATCTAATCCCTCTGTTTCATTTCTCTCATTCACAATTGGTCCTTCGGTAATCTCGCTGTGTGTTTTAAGCTGTCTAGTTTGAAATGTAGATTTATTGCACCAATATGTTTTTTTCCATGCTTTAACAGCCTATAAGGCGTTATGGGAGGGCCACGTTACTGAAAACACACATTTACCCTGTATTAGGAGTTATGGTGGATAGTGATCCTTAAAATGAAAGCCATAAATCATATTTCCCAGCTATTATGTCATTAACAGGAGCATGGTTCTGTCATTTAGGTCATGCTAATAGTTTGGGGTAGCTGAGGTTGTGCCGTCGGGATAAGGGGGATAGGGGGAGAGGAAAACGAGCTTGGAGAAATGAAATGGGGACGTGTTCCCTTCTTCTCTTCCAAGTGAGGAAGGAACATATTGTGTGATCTGAGGCTCAGACGGCTTGTATTGTGTTGGTGGTCCTGGGTTAGCTATAGTCCCACTGCCCCCCCCCCTCTCTCTCTCTTTCTCTTTGGATGTCATCTGCTCTGCATTTCACTGCTCTTTTTTCCTGTCTTTCAATTGACTTTCTAAACTCTGCTTCAGTCATTGTGGTCTTCCAATGAGACAATCTATCGGCACATTTTTGCACAGTGTCGAGGCCCCTCCGATGCCAGTGCAGAGCATGTTAAATTTGTTACTAATTTTAATCCTGGCATGGCGGTCCGTGTATCCTCCACTAGCTTACTGAAGGCAGGCGGGTTCTGGGTTCAACCCCAACGCAACCACAACCACAACACAAACAAAGCATGAGGAACAGCAGCTCCCAGTGTTCTCCTGACAGTAAATGTTTAGAAAAGGGACTTTTAAAAATAACTCCATCGTAATAGAATTAGTGGGAAACTGGAGAAGCCATGGTTGGCTGCAGGATCTGCAGGATTCATGTTCTTCTTTTTTAAACTACTGTACCAGATTAAAACAGAGTTTTGAAAACACATGACAAAATTGAGGGATGGGTGGATGAGACTTCTTTTGAATTTAAAAGATCTTTCATTTACCTCTTGTGAACTGTCAATGGGTGTATAACGCTAAAGAAATATTGTACCTAAAAAAAAGTCCATGAAAGTGCTGTGAAATTTGAATATAGATACTGGCCAATGGTAAGAGTGAGAAATTCAGCTGCCTGTCGCAGAGGAAAAGACAGTGTTACAATAAAAAGCCAGCTGACTTCCTCTTCCAATGTGCCTCTTAATATGAGCTTCATGAACCCACACCACTGATCCTGAAGCAGTGAGACTGGTTACACATTCCCTTCCAACCTCCCCCTTCTCTCATTGAGACCTGAGCTGGAGCCAGGTGCATTCTAGGTGTGAAAAAACCTCCACCGTTCAACCCAAGCAGCACTAGTTCATTTAGATTCCACTGATCTCAGAAGCAGCTTCTCCCCTGATTCTGGTGACAAGGTCAGAGGGTGGGGGAGTGTGATCTGCGTGGCTGGCCAGTGGCCACCACTTGACAGTGTTTTGTGGAAACACATTGGCTCTCTTTTTTTCTCTCTCCCCTCTCTATTGTCTAAGTGGCTGTGTTAGAGTGTGTGTGTGCGGTGAGCTGGCTGTGGCGGCCCCAGCTGTGTCTGTCACCCATGGAACTCCAGTGACCTCTAGAGACCGCTCCCTCCACGTACAATATGGAGGTTCAGTGACAGGTTTGGCACAGGGCAGGAGGGATGACAGCAGTGTGATTACAGCCAGGTTGAGACTGTAGACTGTTCTGCTGCTGGAGGCCAGAGACTGGATAGTGGATATGCCGTCACACACACAGACACTGCATGCACACACACAACACACACACAACACACACACGCACAAACACATGCAGACACTTACAGAGAAACGCATGTACATGTACACATACAGACGTGCGCACACACACACATTGTGGAGAGCATGGGCCACCCGGGTCCGTCGCTGCACTGCAGGTCTCACTGAGCAGAGCAGAGTGAGAGAGCTGAGGTCTGATCTAATGTCTTTAGCAAACAGTCATTTATTCTGCCTGTTCCATAACACCACCCAGCCTGTGTTTATGAGCATGGTTCCACTCAGTTCATCTGCAGTTCATCTCAGCTCAAGCTTTTGAAACACACTTAGAAATACACACGCATGCATGCACGCCCACACGCAGTGAAACGCACACACACACACACACACACACACACACACACACACACACACACACAGAGAAACAGAGACACACAGACACACAACACAGAAATATACGCAAGCAAGAATAGACACACACACACACACACACGCGGAAACACACATTTATGTAGAATGAATTTACATTTTTATACCCTGATGTTTGATTGTTTGGTGTTGCTGTCCATAAGCGTGAACTGAGACAATTCTCCTCATTATTAAATCAGAACTGCAGCCATTTTAGCAGTTTAGCATGACTCTGAAAGCCAAGCCAAAAGGCTATTGGAGCCACATGAATCAAATAGGAAAAGTTTGATTTTAAATCATATTTTCATACTAAATATTACTGTCTAGGGATGCCAGTTAAAACCTGTGACATTCTGTTGCACTAGGAGAGAGGCCAAATTATATTTTCTCTTTTTCCTTTCCGCAAATATGAAATATTTTGATAAGAGAGCAGATAGATATACACACAGAGAGAGAGAGAGAGAGAGAGAGAGAGAGAGAGAGAGAGAGAAAGAGAGAGAGAGAGAGAGAGAGAGAGAGGGAGAGAGAGAGAAAGAGAGAGAGAGAGAGAGAGAGGGAGAGAGAGAGAAAGAAAGAAAGAGAGAGAGAGAGAGAGAGAGAGAGAGAAAGAGATGTACTAAACCATTATAGAACACTACCCTGTATGTACAGTACCTACATCATGTACCATGTAATGGAACTGCACCAAAATCGCAACATATAAAACATCCTGAACAGGCTATATTTGACCAAAATCCCTGTATTAGATATATACGTTTCATTCCAGAGAATACTGTAAAACTCTGCTCTTGCCCTTTACATCTGCAGAGAAACATTCAGTGTCTCATTCAGGCCCACATGTTGTAAAGGTATTTTATATGGTAGTTATTATTGTTATCATCATTATCATTCCATATGTGCTATAAAAGACCGATGATGGAGGATGTATGAAGGAGCACAGCCATAAATAAGGGTTGTGGCTGCAGCCCTAAACCTGTCTCACTCCTCTGTGGGAGACTAAATAAAAATGAGCATCTCACCTTTCAGAGAACATTTACACCAGCATCAAGTCTGACTTCTCCTCCTGGTCGTATGCAGTCAGACAGAGGAGGAGTACAGGTCTGACTTCTCCTCCTGGTCGTATGCAGTCAGACGGAGGAGGAGTACAGGTCTGACTTCTCCTCCTGGTCGTATGCAGTCAGACGGAGGAGGAGTACAGGTCTGACTTCTCCTCCTGGTCGTATGCAGTCAGACGGAGGAGGAGTACAGGTCTGACTTCTCCTCCTGGTCGTATGCAGTCAGACGGAGGAGGAGTACAGGTCTGACTTCTCCTCCTGGTCGTATGCAGTCAGACGGAGGAGGAGTACAGGTCTGACTTCTCCTCCTGGTCGTATGCAGTCAGACGGAGGAGGAGTACAGGTCTGACTTCTCCTCCTGGTCGTATGCAGTCAGACGGAGGAGGAGTACAGGTCTGACTTCTCCTCCTGGTCGTATGCAGTCAGACGGAGGAGGAGTACAGGTCTGACTTCTCCTCCTGGTCGTATGCAGTCAGACGGAGGAGGAGTACAGGTCTGACTTCTCCTCCTGGTCGTATGCAGTCAGACGGAGGAGGAGTACAGGTCTGACTTCTCCTCCTGGTCGTATGCAGTCAGACGGAGGAGGAGTACAGGTCTGACTTCTCCTCCTGGTCGTATGCAGTCAGACGGAGGAGGAGTACAGGTCTGACTTCTCCTCCTGGTCGTATGCAGTCAGACGGAGGAGGAGTACAGGTCTGACTTCTCCTCCTGGTCGTATGCAGTCAGACAGAGGAGGAGTACAGGTCTGGTGTGTTTAAGAGACAAAGTAGAATGTGAGTGAATAATATGTTTCCCTAACCATAATGAAATGACCTCAACACAAGGTAAAGGAACACCTTTAACAACTATATGGAAACTGAATAAGATTCACAAACGCACACACGGGGCCATGCATATGCGCGCACACACACACAAAGACATTACATTGCCCCACACACACAAGTCCCCAATCGTCCCTCCCTGGCAAACTGTTTTGACTCTGTTCCGTCAGGTCCATTATTGACACCCTTGATAAAGATGAGCAAAAAAGACTGTAAAAAATAAATGTTACAAATACTGAGCTATATAAAAATGGGAAATAACATAATGTTATACTAATACTATTGCTTAGAGAAAGAAATGTTGTTTAACAAGTAATAATAACATGTAAATACTCCAGCGCCTTCCCCAGGTGAGGATAACGTCACTGAGCCTCGTTCTAAAAGGTTTTATGAGATTGGAGAACCCGTTGGGAATGATCTTAGAACATTCCTCCATACAGAATCTTTCCAGATCCTTGATATCCTTCGTCTGCTCTTATGGACGGCCCTCTTCAGTTCAAACCACAGGTTTTCAATGAGGTTCAAGTGTGGAGACGTATTGTCTTGCTGGAAGATCCTTTGTGGCCAAGTGTCAACCTCCTTGCAGAGGCAACCAAGTCTTGGGCTAAAATGTCCAGGTACTGGGTAAACCTCATGATGCTGTTGACCTTAAAAGGGCCCCAGGACCAGTGGAAGCAAAATAACCCCATAACATCAAAGATCCACCACCATATTTTACCGTAGGTACGAGGTACTTTTCTGCATATGATTGTTTTTCAATGCCAAACCCACCACTGGTGTGAGTAGCCAAAGAGCTCTATTTTCATGTCATCTGACCATAGCACCAGTTCCAATCCAAGTGCCAACGCCGTTTATCAAACTCCAGGCGGTGCTGTGGTCAGATTACATGAAAATAGAGCTCTCTTAATTGTATTGGTATAAATTAATATCATTTCCACACAAAAATGGAGCATACAATATAGCTCAATATATCAGTGTTTTTTGCTCATCTTTATCAAGGGTGTCAATAAAGATGGTCCTGGCGGTGTAGCTCAGTATATACTGTATGTGGTTTCTATTAGCCAAATACTGTACACTTCATCAGACCACAGATGTCCAGTACAGCACCATACGGCCGGTGGCTCATTAAAGCCCAGATCTAATGCATGAATCAAAGGGTGAAGGGGAGGAAACGATCAATCAGCCTAATGGGAATCCCCTGTGTGAGGAGCGTGGGCCGGGCTGTGGAGCCTGGTGGTGGTGGTAGACCCAGCTGTAGTCTCTCAGTGTGAACTCCCAGACTTAAACACACACCAGCCACCAACGTGGCCGGAACGTCACTGTGTTAAGATACACTACTGAGACTCTGAGAACTACAAGGCTGTGTAGCACACACAAAATAAAGACAGACACACAGACATGTGCGCCACACACACAGCCTGTGTGTGTGTGTGTGTGTGTGTGTGTGTGTGTGTGTGTGTGTGTGTGTGTGTGTGTGTGTGTGTGTGTGTGTGTGTGTGTGTGTGTGTGTGTGTGTGTGTGTGTGTGTGTGTTGATGTGGTTTCCAGAACAGGCTTAGAAGACCTGGCGTATCCCACGTGGCAGATGGAGCTGCCTGGGTCCTCAGAGTTGAGCGTCGCCAGGCTAGCTGCAGTCCCCACATGTGGCGGCCATATTCGTCACACCACGCCAGGCCAGGAAAGACCCTTGCTTAGTGCTTGATGTGGAGGACCATCAAAGAGGTGATAGGGACGAGATTTATTGGCCAATGGCTATTTTGGTTTGAGTCTGTGTTATGCATTGAGAGGATTGTATGTTTAGTTTATTCTAAGTGTGTGAGCTTGTGACCAGGCTCCATGGCTGTTATCCTGTGGTGTAGAATAACCTCAACTAAATGGGGTCAAGGTAAGGTTTGACACCCAAAGTCTAGTCCCTTCCTAGTCTCTCCAGACAGCTCTTTAATGCTTTGATCTCTTACAGTTCCCATATTGACACACACACACAGGCAAACACACACACACACCGATCCCTCATGAAACACTACTTATCTATTCAGCGCTGGATTGCCGGCAGCCCGTTAAGAATCGAGTTATGCTAAACAGAGGTTGATTTAAACCAGGGGTTGACCTTTGAACTGGGCTTAGAGGATAATGTCTCAGGCAAGGAAGGCAAAGTCCTGTTACCAACCATGAATCAGGACCAGCCAACATTATTTCAAAATTGCTTAGTTGCATGGAACTCCCTTTAGTGCTGAACGGACTTTCATAAAATTGATTTTCTGAGTACACCCTTTTAGTAGCTATAAGCTTGAAATATGAACCCTTCATTGCTGAAAGCATTTTATATTTTTCCTTTCCTTTTGCCCTTCCTGTGTAACTAATGATCTGGGGAAGAAGTGTGTTTGAAATTCTCCTCAGCAGCCATTTCCATAATTAAACACTGCTAATTATAGAGCTTTGGCTGACTTTAAACAAACAAGGCTCGCTGAGGCGCGGAGTGGAGCTGAGCAGGAGTGAGGCTTGACGCCTGACGCCTTCCATTTGGAAATCTATGCAAATCAGACCCCTGGCTAATGTGTTTTCACAGATTAAACTACTGACAACATTTACACACATTGCTCATTCACACTTAGTACAGTAGATCTGACGGTGGAATGTATTAGGCATTTAGAGGGAGATTCAACGACGATATTAGCTTTCAGAGGGAGAATAATAGCTATGGTATTGATGGTTTTTATGAAATGGCTTTCATATTGAATATTCGCTATGATTACTTAGCTGTAAAATAAGAATCGATAAATTGTATAAGCATGAATTGATCATGTTCATATTTATGTAGAGTGTGGGTGCGCACGAGCGTGCATGCACGTGTGCATTAGTGTATTCATTCATTACTATGAGTACCCTCTATAGAGAATGCTGAAGAAGATTAGGTTTTTTTCCTTTGTCTGTGTCTTGGCAACCCACACAGCAAAACATTTCCGCATTGTCGATTTCAGTGCTGTGACAGTGGTTGTCAATTTATCACCCTTTGACAGCAAGCCACTAGAAGCCATTATATCAGAGAAAAGAAAATTATATATGAAGATTAACATCAACTAATTTGTTAGGAAGAAAATAACCCAGTTGAACCGAGCACAGAGGACTGAGAGCTATGCTGCCAGTAATTCACACATCAACAGCATTTACATTATTAAAAAGATTGGAAATAATAATTGGCCATATATTTTCTCCCCATTCTTCTGCACCAAATAGCGTTGCCCGGGGTACTTGACATTCACCAGTGGTTTATAATGTAAATGACAGAACAGAATTTTCTCCCTATCTCAAACTGTGATGGAGTGATTGACTACAGAATATTTATAGAAGCTTATAAGCAGCTATAGGTGGAGGTCAATTATCATTTGAATAATGGAGCCGAGACGTCGGCTGCCTAGCTGCCTCTGTGAAGTGTGACACATTTTTATCTCTATGCATTTCAATGAAGTCAGACTGGTACATAAAAGGTTATCACCTAGGAAACATATTTGCCTAAGCGCAAGTTAAACAGGCAAGTGAGATCGGCATAGATATTCAATTTAGCCAGTCAACCCTGACCTATAAATATTTCAACAAAACCCGATGAGGGAGTCTTTTTTTCTCCCCCCTCTTTGATCCAATTCCATCTCAGCAGCAGGAGATATGAGGGAAGGAGGGGAGGAGAAAGGGATGGGGGGATGGGGATGGAGGGATGAAAAAAATAAAGTCAAGCATACTGTATCTTATCTATTAAGTGGGTTGTTTAATGCATCTGGCATCTCTTCACCCAGGGGAGGGGGTCCGGAGGGGAAGGGGGAGAGGAGAGGAGAGATTTAACAATCCTCCACTATAGACACTGGAGGCACCAGTAGCTCCCAAAGTTCAGCAGACATAAAATAATCTATAGTTGTGAGCTGACAAATCTGACCTGACACACTGCTCTATGGTGGACGGTGGTGTGTGTGCATGTGTGTGTATGTGTGTGGTGGGCTGTACACTGGAGATGGGCATTAATCACAGCGTGTTTGCTGCTGCCGAGGATGCGGAGGGAGAGAGACCAGGCACACTGGGGACACCTCAAAGTGAGTTGGAGGTTATACAGGCATGGGGATTAATCAATAAGGACCCCATAATAACATGGGGTCCTGGCGACTCTTAAACCACTCTGGTACAAACACACAGTACACACACACACACACACACACACACACACACACACACACACACACACACACACACACACACACACACACACACACACACACACGCACACGCACACACACTGTCACGCCCTGACCTGAGAGAGTCGTTTTTCTCTGTTTGGTTAGGTCAGGGTGTGACATGGGGTGGGCATTCTATGTGTTGTATGTCTATGTTGTTGTTTTTCTATTGGCCGAGTGTGGTTTCCAATCAGAGGCAGCTGTCATTCGTTGTCTCTGATTGGGAATCATACTTAGGCAGCCTTTTCCCCACCTGTGTTTGTGGGTTATTATTATTTCTGTGTGTATACGCCACAGTTGCGTTACGTTTCTTGCTGTTTACCTGTTTATTGTTTTGGTTCGGTTTTCTTCAAATAAAGATGTGGAATTACCGGCACGCTGCGCCTTGGCTCATATATGACAGGGAATTTGAAGATAGAGAACATGACACACACACACACACTACACACACACAGTACACACACACATACACAGTACACACACACAGCACACACACAGTACACAGTACACACACACACACAATCAACAGTCCTCCTAACATAGCCAAGCCTCAGTCAGCCTCAGAATGTGGATGTGTCTGTCTGCTACAGCACCACACTGTGCTGCAATTACAGCAGTGCCGCCCAGATACAAGACTGATAAGTCCTCTCAGCTGGGAGTTACAGTACAGTATGGCTGCAGACACGCACACACACGCACGCACGCACGCACGCATGCACACGCACACACACACACATACACACACACACACACACACACCATAAACCAGGAGGAGTATCCCGTCCTGTCCAGGCTGAGCCCAGGCTGGGCACCCGGCTCTCGGGCCCACTCTGTTGGAGCCCGCCACCCAGAGAGACCTGGATCAGCAGCCTCCCCTCCGCTTCCCACGGCCCGGCCCGCTCTGACAGCAGATCTGTCACTCCCTTCATACAGTCAGCACCGACTGATTTAGCAGGAAGCAGACAGTGTGGCAGGAGGTGAAAACTCCAGCTATTTGTCAACGTGGCGCCCCATGTCAAAGTGTCAGGCCCAGGGACATTCCCCATACAGCTGGCCTGTTAGCTAAAGAGACAGGCCGTATGGTCTGAGCCGTATGTGTGAGCATGCATGTGTGTGTGTGTGTGTGTGTGTGTGTGTGTGTGTGTGTGTGTGTGTGTGTGTGTGTGTGTGTGTGTGTGTTGTTAGCTAAAGAGACAGGCCGTATGGTCGGAGTAGGAGCATGCTGCTGTCAAAGACCACTCAAAGCTGCCTGCTGGAGAGCTTCCTTCTCTCCCTATCATTTTCTTTCCCACCTGCTTCCTCTCCTTGACTATTGGACTGTCTCAGTCTCTATATTCTGTTCCCTCATATCTGTCTCGCTCTCGATCTCTGTCTCTCATTTTTACTGGCTTCTCTTTCCCCTTTTTACATTCTTTGAAAAATAATATAATAGACAGGAATTCTGGGGTCTGCAAAATGGAGGACAGAGGGCCAGCAGTTTAGTGCTCTGAGACAGTGTAGATGCATGCACTAAGATTCAAGATAAGGACTATGACACTACTCAACAATAATACCCCAAAATCGTATATATTCTGTGAGATTATCAGGCCTAAAATATCTTCATGTTTACGCACCTCAATGCAAAACAACTATGTTTAAGTAAAAATGTCATGAATATCCCCCCAAAAAATGAACAACAGTATAACCCATGTGGTTTTAATGTTATGTCTAAAAGCCATGCCAAAATGCCACTTCCCTTTTTCTCTGGAGAATTCAAACCCATAAAAGATGAAGTGTCAAAAATAACAACAACAGAAAAGCAAATCAAGGAGCATATGAACTGAAAAAACAACATTAACTGTATTCATTCACTGAGAAATAAATTCATTAATTTATCTTTTCTTAATCTTCTTTAGCTTTGTGTTTAGTACTGGGTAGAGAGGGTAGAGAGGGTAGAGAGGGAGATTTATGAGCATACAAACAGGGTATTTATGGGTCAAACACAGCCTAGCTGGCTTTATGGACAGATTATGACCATTTTCACAAATTCAGTTTGATAGCAGTTTGATAACATTTTATAGTGTTTTATAAATAAACCTTATTAGGGGCACATTGGCACACTGCTAAAGGATTGGTACAGGGGATTGAGGAGGAGGGAGGGGGGCTTTTTCTTTTTGCCTCTACTGACCATGCTGCAATTGTTGTTGTTCTCTCTCTTCTCGCTCCTCTTTCTGTCCGTTTTGTTTCCCTGTCTTCTGAACCCCCCTCCTAGGATCCATCTGGTACCTCTACTCCCCTTCAGAACACGGCCGGCCTGGTGGAATTCCCTGGACTAATTAATGAGCAGACAGTCACAGACGGCCAAAGGGCCGCACGTGTCTGTCTCCCTACACCTCCTTCCCCCTGGAGAGACTTTATTGAAAAGAGAAATACATGAGATGGGCTGGCCAGAATGTTTCAGTCATACAGCACCAAAACATCATGTCAGCAATAACTCAAGTTTGGGGCATTGTTGTTATTTAGAGGTGTGAAACCCCCCTGAACTCAATATAATATATTGATGAAAATACTGGTTAAATACTAGCATAGTAGCTATACTGTATACACTGGGGAGTGGGAACCCCCCTTTCAGTTATATAAAAAATACTGGGGGTTGTTTTATGAATTGACATATAAAATGTCAGCAATATGAAATGTCAGTAACCACTCAACTTAATATATATGAGGAGAGACCTTTAGGGACTACAGCAGCAGGGATAGCCAGCCAGTCAGCCAGCCAGCCAATCAGCCAGGTAGTCAGCCAGCCAGCCAGCCAGTCAAGTAGTCAGACAGTCAGCCAGCCAGTCAGCCAGCCAGTCAGCCAGCCAGCCAGCCATGTATCAGCCAATCAGCCAGCCAGGTAGTCAGTCAGTTAGCCAGCTAGTCAGCCAGGTAGTCAGCTAGCAAGCCAGCCAGTCAGCCAGCCAGTCAGCCAGGTAGTCTATCAGCCAGCCAGCCAGCCAGCCAGCCAGTGAGCCAGCCAGCCAGCCAGCCAGTCAGTCAGCCCACCCAGAGAGTCTACAGGAGGCCTAGGGTCTACGACGTCATACCTCCCCTCCTCTACACTGACAACAAGGACCCTAAGCCAGAACAAACTACTAACTTACAGTACAGTATATACACAGTTTGCTGTACCACAGTGGCCAATGAAGGGTACTTTACTGTAAGCATTCAAACTACTGCCAAATAGTGCTGGAGAGCTGAGGGGGTGCCATAACTACAGTACTGTACTGTACATGGGCCAAACTCACTGCTGGCTGGGAGAGAGAGAAAAATAGAAAATGAACAAGATGATATGTTTTTAAATATGTTCCTTCTCTTGTGCAACTTTGAGTCTGGACATATTAGCGGCGCGGGGCATCAATCATGCAAGAATTAATGGCACATCCAGCCTATGAATCTTTCACCAGCAAGTCCCTCTCTTCTCCCCCAACCAGGCTGGGTGGAGTGGGGTTCTTCCTGTTCAACAGCTGGTAGAGCATGGCGCTGTGATGAGTATGAGGGCCCATGTGGATATGCCAGCCCCATCGCTTTGATCTATGCTTGTGGAACAGATAGCTGTGAGGTTCTGGGCCTGGTTCCTGGGCCTGGTTCTGGTTGCTTCTGCTCCATCCCTCCTCCACACAGACCTGGGTTCAATTACCACAAACCCTGCCCATCTGGCACTCCATACAGACTAAAGCAAACACTGAAAGTATTTCAAAGATTTCAAATAGAATTTGAGCCCAGGTCTGCCTCCTCCACAGGCCTTTCCCAGGCAGGGAGGCAGTCTGAGCCAGGTTGGGCTGGGTACAACACAGGAACAGCCTGGTGTGTCCATGGTCCCTGAGGCTCCAGTGACACACTTTCCCTTTTAATGGGGCCACCTGCAGCCCCGCGTCGGGCCCCCGTCCGAACGCTGTCAGAGGGGAAAAGAGCAGGAGGTGGTTGGGCAGGCTTGCAGTGTGGTGGGCATCTGCAACTGGCATGGACTTTAAGAGGCCTCTCAGTTCTTCGTGTTGGAGAGAGAGTGCCATGGGCACCCATGCTGAACTGGCCACGGATACATGGGTTCAGGCCAGGAAGGGTACTGACACATGTCAGGAAATGCTTTCTCTGTGATCTGGGTCACAGGGATTGACTTCATGCTCTGTCTGCATTGGTGATGTGTCAAGTTAGAGGGTAAGCATGGAAGCTAGCTGTGTAAATCCCCTGAAAATAACATATCAGCTAATGGGTGTGATCATGAACTCATATGGTAACAATGACGCACTTGTATGCACTCTTCTGAATGCATTTCAGTCCATTATGTATCTCCTGGCATTGTTAACCGTGTCTCTTCTAAACACTGGATAACTGCATTCACATAATATGCAGTCAATAAGCTATCCTTTATCTGCTGTGCCTGGCATGTCTTAAAAATGTTTTAACTTTTCCTGTTGAAAAGCAATATCCCAAGTATAAATACAGTAAAGTACACACACTAAATATGTTTTGAGCAAAGTAGTGTTTTTTAGACAAAACTGCAAACGTCAAGTATTAGGACATTCAAGGAGTTGGTCTGATGGTGCCCGCTGATGTCATCGGCTGCCCTCTTGCTTGAGGAACAATAGAGGAGCTTATGCCATGTCAGGAGGCACCTGAACCCCCTGTTGGGATTTGCCTTTTGTTCAGTAAATCAGGTGTTAAATGAGATGAAAAGGAGACTGGAGTAGGACTTTAACTTTGTTTATACTCTTTTAATAATGGGGGTTAATCAAAAAGGGTTTTGTCTTCCTCTCATCTGATGATAAGGTCTTTTCATCTCAGTTACATGTCTCCACTAAACTACTAACAGATCCATCTCCATAGCAACCCCCTGCTCCACTCCACTCCCTCTACTCCCCCTCACTCTGCTCTGAGCTAAAACATAATAATGATGTTTTAATGTGTGTATTTAAAGCAATAATTACCCAAACAAAGCTCGCAGTAGGAATCCGTTGGACAACAGTGATGAAAAGGGCATGAATTAGCATAAAGCCTGGATTATGCATCCCAAATGGCACCCTATTTCCTTTATGCTACAAAGGGAATAGGGTTCCATTTGGGACATACTGGGAGTGTGTGTCTAGTACCTGGGGTGTAATTTCCTTAAACGCCATCCTACCAGGCAGTTAAAGAGGGGCGTCATAGAGAAACAGGGTGTCCACAATGCCTGGAGGCGCCTGCAGTGGGTACATTTATGGGTGCACTTTGCTCATTACACCAGGGGATAATCAGCCTTTAAACAAACCTGTCATTTCCTCCTGGGCCTCTGATGCCTCTGAAGTCCACAGCCAGTCAGCCAGGTCTATTCATATCATTTAGCCTCATCCTCCCTCTGACAGACCCAGTCAGCCCACACAGAGAGAGAGAGAGACACATACGCAGGTACACACACACACACACACACACACACACACACACACACACACACACACACACACACACACACACACACACACACACACACACACACACACACACACACACACACACACACACACACACACACACACACACAAACACAGCTCACTGACCTTCTGCTACAATAATAAGGCACTTATCAGAGAGCAACAGATTTATAGTGACAAGACACTTGGTTAGAGGGTGGTGTAGAGGCATTAGGGTGGGGGGGGGGGCTCATTCACTGACAGAACTGTAGAGGGGGGTTGACCACACACACACAGTTCATTAGGGTTTATGTGGGATCCAGAGGAACAGGTGAAATTATCTGTTGATTATAGTTATTTTAAAAGCATGTGTACATTTTGGAGCCATTGGCTTATTTACAACACAATATTTAACAGCTGTTATTCTGCCAAGCAACCAGTGAAAAACATAGGCTACTGCAGCAGCAGTGGATGTTCAGAGCAGCTGTATTCTGCCTCTGACTGTCCCATTAGCCCCTCTCCATTCACTGGTACAGTATTACACCATGTAGGAGGTCGCCGATATTTGTTTAAAAACTACATCTAGATAAAAAATCTCTCAAATCTGAAATGCTGTAGGCTATTTATTTCTGACTAGGCTACAAAAGCCTAATCATTTCAGGCATATCGTTTTTGAGGTAAACCAATTTTCTCCTAAACGCACACACCATCATTCATGGCAGGAAACCTGACCCTGCGTTCTGAACAAAGTGGAAAGCGCAGAGAGCGAGTTAAGAAGGAATCAAAAAGAGAGCGATTTCATGGGAATTCAAGGGGATCAAATGGTGCCTTTATTGCAGGTTGAAGCCCCTGAACAGGGGCCCATGAAAGGCTGATCTGTGCTGTGCTACTTGGCTGCTACCTGGCTGGGGCTGGGCAGGATCTGGGCTGGGTCAGGTGAGACATCCACTGAGAGGGAGCACTCAGGTCTGCAGATCCCATTCACACCGTCACCAAACCCTCACAGGTCACCCTGCTTCACTGCTTTAGCCCTTAGCCTAGCATAGCGCCACCACTAATGCATTTCTCAACAGGTACAGTGAGCAGGGCCGCGGAGACAATGGCACAGGGCTTTGGGAGCCAGGTACATAGCTGTAACACTACGCTGATGGGACCACTCAGCTTTTCAGCTAGCAGGGCGGTCACTTCAGTGATCATCGTGTTAGCAAGGGCGATGAGACGCAGAGCTTTTAAGTGAATGGAGCTAAATGAATGAGAAGGGTTTTTGGCTTTGAGTCTTTGACTGGTGAATGCTGGTGATGATAATCCAGGTCAAAGGTTATCTCACATCTTACCAGGGTGTGTGGAGCAAATTCAATTTGGCGGCAGGGACAAAAGTATCTCAGGGCCAAAGAGGAAATATCATTCATAATTATACAACCCTCACTCAAAGCCTCACGCCAACCCTCCCTGTAGAGACACAACAACAATGGGACTTAATTACATTTTACATTATATGTCTCCAACCCCTCCTCCCTTCAAAGTAAAACACATTGACGACAAATTTGGCATTGGGATTCAGGCTCATGGCTACTAGCCATGCCAGTTCCCCCTTTTTCTGTGCCATATGCCAAGACAAATCATATTAACATGTTACTAAAGAATACTAAACCTTTTTCTGTGCCATATGCCAAGACAAATCATATTAACATGTTACTAAAGAATACTAAACCTTTTGGCTACAGTCCTCGGCCCTGCCGGTGTGCCAGTAAACTTCATTAAGCGCTAGAGAATGCTTTTAGGAAACCTTGCCTCCGTTGCAATTATAAATAAGTTCCTTCATGGAGAGAAGCCCCCGTCATGGGTGGGCTACTGGCTGGGCCGCTGGGCCGCGGGGCTGGGGGGGCAGCAGGGCGATGGGGTGTTGGAGCTGTGGGGCGTCTGGCTGGCTGGCGTGCAGACAACTGATCACTACTCTGAATGAAAAAGCAAGCTCAGTGAGCCAGCTCAAGTAACTGCTTTGTTACTGAATAAATGTTGCCGGCAACAAAGTTCAACAAAGAACCATTTATCAACATGTTTACACCATAAATGCTTATAACTATGGTGACGAAAGCAAAAAAAAAGAGGTTTGAATTGAATCCCCATAGGGGAATGGAAAGTAAAGGAGGAAAACCCAATCTTGTCTGGGATTTGCTGTTTGTATAACACAACAAAACAACCTTGTGGGGACTGGAAGGTGTGCTGGTGCTTCTGTGGTGGAGGCACAAAGAGCCAGGTACCAGGCCTCAGTTGGATTGTGTGTAAGGTGAGATGATTGGGGCTGTTGAACAGTTACAATACAACAGACTCTTACGTATTCATTTCCACCAAGGACCTTGTCATCATATGGCTTCCTACCTTTCCACACACACACACACACACACACACACACACACACACACACACACACACACACACACACACACACACACACACACACACACACACACACACACACACACACACAATCTCACTCTCCCTCCTGTCCCTGAGCTGCTCTCTCCACTCTCCAATTAAATTAAGTTAAAAAACAGTGTTCATTAGAAAAGTGTTCCTCACAATCTGGCAACCCTGACGGTTTTACCCAGCCTTCTCATGGACCCCTGAGGCAAGCGCTCCGGCACGAAGCATATTCATTTAATCTTAAATTACATTACTTTATTACTTCATTTATTTGCTTAGTAAACACTCTGAAACCAGGGAATCTCACACATTCACCTTCTGCATGCAAATAAATCCTAAACATTTACACACTGGTATAAACATTGATGAAGTCTAATCAAAGAAAGAACATGTTCAACTATACGAAAACTTGCTCAAAAGCACAAACTAGAATTTGTGTTAACTTTATATTAGTTCAAACTGTATTTCATTATATAACTGTAACTCACATACCAAAATCTACAGAATATCAATAACTCCAAGTAATGACTCTGTGACAAGCTACAAGCATGCAGTTATGTAGTTCTACAAACCATTTTGCTCTCTTTTGTGTTGATGTAGAAAACACATGGAACCGTGGTAAGAGCTATGTAGTTATCTGTAATTATCTACCTAGTATAAGGTAATTACACATGATATCTTGTAGTTACCGAGGTATGCAATTGTAATGTAAAGACATGCCTTGAATTATCGGCTATATTCCAAATGTAACTGAGATCAACAATGTAACTGAAAGGTAAGCCTTGGAACCTTTTCTCCAGGCCCGTTAAGAAAAGATAAAAGCCTTTAGTAAAGCCTAGCTGGACCAAAGCCCAAGTGTCACACAGCCAAAGATAATAATCCTGACATAGTCCAAGAGACTGAGAGAGAGACAGAGAGAGAGACAGAGAGACAGAGAGAGAGACAGAGAGAGAGAGAGAGACCGCCTCTCCTAACACCTGAGCCCCACCTGGCCTTGATCTAATCTGCCGTGACATGGTAGGACCATTTCTGGGATAATTAGGAATAATTAATAATAATAATTATAATAATCCTCTGTGGTTGTGAACTCAAGTCTTAGATTAGGAAATACAACAGAAACTCTTTGTAAATGTTGTGAGGAGTTAAGCACTGTCATGTCATAGTTCTAGCAGACCTAGCCCTCCCTATACATGTTTCTTCTCCTCCATCACAAATCCCACAAAAAATAAAATATATTATTTTTTTTTCTTCCCAACATGCTTCACACAGTATGGGTGATGTTGAAGAACTTTCAAAACATAAAGACAGACAGAAACTAAGAAGGGGGGTTAGTTTAACATTAAAACCAAATGTAGCTGTTCCTTTCACATTGTCATTAAATAATAGCTTGTGAAATCTTAAGACTAGTATCCATGTTGAGCCTCACTAATGTCCATTAGGGCTCTTTTCATCTGCGGTTGCCTCCTGAGGCCTGGTTCAAACAGTGTTATGAATGGGAGAGCTGTTTAGCGAGTGCAACTGGACCAAGCTGCTGTCTCCTTACCACTCCATCACTCAATGACCCCAACATACGACATGCCACTCCAATCATGAGAGAGGTACAGAAATCCCCCTACTACCTGTTCCATGTGATACTCATACTGTTAGCTCACACATACACACACTCACACACACATACACACATACACACACCTCCCTGATAGACAGGGCGAGGGGTGAGGCGACAGGGATCAGGCCTCGTGTTTCAAACACACCATTAATCTTTCTTCCTTTCTCCTCTCTGACACGTGAAGCGGACCCTCCAAGCGCAGCCCAGACCTTGAACCAACCGGCAACCACCTCCTCTGGTCTCTGATAAGATCTGAGCAAAGCGGCAGGCCGCCTGCGGAGCACCGGCACCCCTCAGCCACTCACAGCCCGTCCTACCCCCTGCCTCACTCAACTCACTAACAGGCAACCATTACAGACTGATGGGGAGCTGAAACCTAACCCATCTCTATGTGCGCACACACACACACACACACACACACACACACAATCTCTCCCTGCCCGACAATTTCTCTGATTGTAGTCAGATGCCAAACGGAGGAGAAGAGAGATCTGCGATCACTTCCGACATCCACCTCCAGGCGAAGGCACAACAAAGGCCCTCTAAACGGGAGTCCTCCTACAGAGGAGGCACACAAACCCCACCACCGGTGAGGAGAGGGGACCTGGAGGAAACAGTAACACACACTGGTGTGAAAAGGGAAAACAACTCGAAATCCACCCGTGTAGAGGTGTCTTCACAGTTCACTCAGACACTAAACTCATGTGGGTTTTTTATTGAAGACAAACCACGATCCTCCTCAGGTTTTGTATCCACACAGTGGAAGGAAGCTGTGATGACGGTTGACAGACAGGGACATTTAATTGATACCCAATGCAGTGAGATTGATATGACAGGGAATCATTGTGATGCGTGTTTGAACAACAGCTGACAACAAGATGAAGTGTGTCTCTGAGCCAAAGATTTAATACACACCTGACTTCCTCATGGGGAGACACTGATAGTCATACCTGTTTGTCGAAGGTGTCAGGCCTTTTCATTTAGAAATATTCCCTTGTCATCGAAACAACTTCCATTGTATCAGCCTTGGGAACATTCCATTGTATCAGCCTTGGGAACGTTCCATTGTATCAGTCTTGAGAACATTCCATTGTATCAGTCTTGGGAACATTCCATTGTATCAGTCTTGGGAACATTCCATTGTATCAGTCTTGAGAACATTCCATTGTATCAGCCTTGGGAACATTCCATTGTATCAGTCTTGGGAACGTTACCTGGTATCAGCCTTGGGAACGTTCCATTGTATCAGCCTTGGGAACATTCCATTGTATCAGTCTTGGCAACATTCCATTGTATCAGTCTTGGGAACATTCCATTGTATCAGTCTTGAGAACATTCCATTGTATCAGCCTTGGGAACATTCCATTGTATCAGTCTTGGGAACATTCCATTGTATCAGTCTTGGGAACGTTACCTGGTATCAGCCTTGGGAACATTCCATTGTATCAGCCTTGGGAACATTTCATTGTATCAGCCTTGGGAACGTTACCTGGTATCAGCCTTGGGACCCTTCCATTGTATCAGCCTTGGGAATGTTCCATTGTCTCAGCCTTGGGACCGTTCCATTGTATCAGTCTTGCAAACATTACATGGTATCAGCCTTGGGAACATTTCATTGTATCAGCCTTGGGAACGTTACCTGGTATCAGCCTTGGGATCGTTCCATTGGATCAGCCTTGGGAACATTCCATTGTCTCAGCCTTGGGAACGTTCCATTGTCTCAGCCTTGGGAATGTCCATTGGATCAGCCTTGGGATCGTTCCATTGTCTCAGCCTTGGGAATGTTCCATTGGATCAGCCTTGGGACGTTCCATTGTCTCAGCCTTGGGAACGTTCCATTGTCTCAGCCTTGGGAACGTTCCATTGTCTCAGCCTTGGGAATGTTCAACCATAGAAGCCTGATCCCAGAACTGTTTGTGCTGTCTTGCCAACTCCCATAAACAAACAGATCAGCACAACAGTAACACAGATCTGTGACCACCAGGCTACAAAAATAGCAGTTGTATCCCCAAATCTGCTTGCAGGGAAAGAAAGTGCCAATGATGTGGATAGAGAGAAAGGGACAAAACGCCTAGCGATTAATTATCTTAAACTCTGCGTCTGGAGCTAAGCACTGAGCCATCTTGACAGGACAGGACAGGCCTGTTGGGACGCGGGGGGGGCCTAACATATCTCAGCTGGGGTCTTAGCCTCGTAGAGCGGCTCGTGTCCCCCTTCCATTTTAATCAAACCCATCCAATCAGGCTAGATTACAATAGTAGAGTACAAGGAGCCGCTAGAGAGCATTGTGTAGTTGAGGTTAATACTCCTGATTCGTCTCCCAAGGAGCTTTACTTTCTCCTCCTGGGTCAGACTGGGTATTGTCAAGGCCTTCTACTGCTGAGTAGGGCCATTAGGAGTCCTAAGGAGGGTCTGCTCTTTACCTTATCTACCCTTGTTTTCTCAGACCCTTCTGTTCCACTGAGGAGTACTGTAGGAACCATAAGGAACTGGAAGTATTAAGAAGGAGAAAGTAAAGCCCTACTATTTTCCCTCCTTGTATCTGCACTAGGGGCAGATGAATGCTCTGCCCATAGATGCCCTTTGGCCTTCGCCCATTGATGCCAACCTCCTGTCTTGTTAAGTATGGTAGTCTTATTTCTCTCTGAGACATTTCCCCTTCATCAATTTGGGCCTAGTCTTGGCAAAACTGAATTAAACCCAACCAAACTAGATCCATCCCAGCATCTAATGGTAACCAGTCCTGCCTTCTGAAGGAGATTCATTTTTCGTGTGTTTCACTGTGTTCCAACTTGGTGTTCCAACTTTTCTTTCTTAGAAGAGCTAAGTAAACAGTGTTAACAAGAAAGACAGAAACTCTTGTAGGTTCTTATAACTGAACAAAAGCCTGGAAAAGAGGTGCTCTAGTCTGTCTGACTGCTTCTGCTGCCATCCCCCTGAAATCACCATCTTAATCTAGGAGTCAGGCTGCATTCTGCCTGCTTTCTGTGTTACAACCAGGGGAGAGGATAGAGAGGAGCGGAGCGGGCCTGGTCAGGGGAGACATCAAAGAGGCCAGGGAGACACGTATGGCTGCTAATTTTTCAGGCCGGTGCATTTGTGTCAGAGAGCTTGGATTTGAGAGGCTCTCCTCCTCACTTCAAAGCCTGGCGCCTTAAAAGGTCTGGCTGTGTTTTGACATGGATCTGCAGAGGTGAATGAGAATCAAGCAGCTGCTGCTAGACCCTTCAGAAGTCAGGCTCACTCGCTTTAACCCCCTGCTCCCCTCCACACACCTACCACTACCCCTCCCCGCCCGTCTCCACAAAGAAGAAGAGAAGAAGAAAAACAAGAAAATTCAATAATGCCTTAGAGAGGCAGGATTACCTGAGGAGACGCCTGCTAACGCTGCTATGCCGGGAGTGAAATCTAAAGTGCCCCCCTTTCTTCCTCTCTCTCTCTCTCTGTCTCTCTCTTCTCTCTCTCTCGCTCTCTCTCTCCAGCTCGGCTAAAGACAGCCCTCAAAAAGCACATCAAAACTCTCCTTTGATGCCACAGCAAGCAATTAACCCCATGAGTCCAAAATTACAGATTGCTGGTTGAAGTGACACTTTTTGGATGGGTTGTTTGTGTGTGTGTGTGTGTTTGTGTGTGTGCATGGGTGGGGTGTATTGTTGTATTGTTTGTTTTCAGACCAGGCTACTTCTTTAATGAAGCGGTTGGTTGGAGTCAGCGCCGTACCATGCTGTATTTGAGACAACCCATTTCTGTCAGTTTGAGAAGTAAAGTAGGCTAAACCTCTAGAGAAGGGTTATCTGGGGCTGGGAGGAAGTGTTACTACAGCACTCCATTATTTGTTACTCCTGCTCACTTCTGAGGAACAGTGCTGCAGACACAGCCTGGAACAAAGGAGACGGGCTCCTTGTGAATCTTAATTAAGTCGTGGGGGCGCATGCAGCCAAACAATAAGGGTTGCGTCCCAATTGGGACCCTATTCCTATATAGTGCGCTACTTTTGACCAGAGCCCTATGGGGATAGGGTGTCATTTGGGACGCAAATAATGTCTTCCCCTGATTTCTACTGTGTGTGTTGTGACACCACCACCGCTCTGCCTGTATTGTGTTTGCATCAAAAATAATTAGGCGGCTTGTGAGGAGAGGTGGAGAACTAGAGATAAATCCTCTATGTTATGTTCCCTTGACTGATGTAAAAGATAAAGAACCTTATAGGACAGTTGTGGATTAACACTGGGTAAACCACATGTATGGTGAAAGAGTTCAACACTGGGATGGGATTTTACAAAACAACTATTTCAGAGCTCATACAGGGGCAGGTGAGTGTGTGACAAGCCTTGCAGAGGAACGTGATGACACTGCTCGAGACAGTGGTGTGACAGGTGTGTGTGTGTGTGTGTCTGAATATTTTCACAATTGAAAGGGGCTCCACAGACATCCTGCCACAAGCGTACACACCTCTCCCTTATCTGAACAATTAAAGCAACACCAAAGTGATTTATTACTCATCATAGATCTGGTGTTCTAGTGAGGACCAACGAGTCATCTAACTCATCTCACACAACAGATTCATGGCCTTTTAATCCTCCTGCCGGATACAGATACTGTTCTGATCTCAAGACATTGTTTTATGGAGGTCTCTCTGCTCTACACCCACCACCCTCTCCTGGTTGACACTGAAATACACAATGATTATAGGCAACTCTACAGTATATTGTATGACAGCCCCCATCCACGTGAGAAACTTACAATCATGTTTCATTAATTTGGCTTGAATAACGCCTCATTTCAAGCATCGAGGAGCTTAAGATTTATGTGAAATTAATAACATAACAGATGTGTTCACAATTCCTGCCGCCCCTCTGTTAAGAATATACTGTAGAAATACTGATTACCTCAAGAAATTCCAAAGTACTATGGAGGACTGTCCTCAAAAGCTCAAGAGCTTGTCACCTACATCCTTCAATGCCAAAATACCAGAGGGATACACACATGACAGGTTATTATCAAATGGCCTTAATCTATAATCTACACCGTCTCTCTGCTTTTAGCCTATCTGGGGCACGTCTTAAAAAGGGAAGTGTTGCATGCAGGAGGACAGTAAAATCATAGAGGAACACCAGAAAATCCTAGTAGGACATAATACGAAGGCAGGACGCTGTTTTATTTGTCATGAGACGCTATAATCATTTTGCATCAGTTATGTTCTTCCAACAAAATGCATATCTGTGTTCACAAATGTCTCCACACTTCCCTACCGCTTGGGGAGCCCTGTACTAGATAGCCTCAGGCCAAATACCCTGTAATGTTCTCTTTCCCTTTCTTACAGTACTTCTTTCTCTCTCTGGGTTACAAACACAGGGACATGAGCTTCACAATACACTATATTCCACAGTGCTGCCCCATCTATTCCCAAGGTTTCACCAGAGCACCTCAGACACACACAGGAGGAGAGGCAGAATCGCTCTAATGTCTGCTCTTCAGAGAGAGAGAGAGAAAGAGAGTGAGAGAGAGCAGGAGAGAGAGAGAGAGTGTTATGATAAATCATTCAGGTAAGGGGTTTTGTTCCAATATGCCAAAGAGCGGCTGCTGCGATCCCAATCCCTTTTTACAGTTTCCTTTGTCTTAGACTAAAACTGTCTGGATGTGATATGACAGATAGACAGAACATCCAACTACCTCTGCAGTTGTTTATGCTGATCCATGGATCCATCACTTTAATGCTTCCAAATTCAATATGACATCATTGACATATTCCCATTTAGAAGAATGACTGATTCTAGAGCAGTGAGAGATAGAGGTTGTTCACCTGTCATTGCACAAAATCTACCATGACACTCGATTTTGAGACAGAAGTTTAATTTTAGTTTTAGTTTTTTTTTAAGTCTTACGTTTTGGGAGATTGACACATTGCTCAAGATACACACCTGCTCTTCAATGGCGAGAGTGCTGTAACAATTAGATTCCAGGTTTTTATTTGTATTTGTTTGGTGTGAATCTACTTCCGTACTACAGTAGAAACAAGTATCACCAAATGTTCAACCTTAGGCCTGTAACCAGTAGGCAGTAGAATAGATGAACAGATCAAATGGAAAATGCAAAAAGAAACCCTCTCATTTGCATGTAAAACTCTACTAATTCAAACTGTGGAATAAAAGGCAATACACCAAGAAGTGAACAAGAACAGCTGGCTGTGTGATGAAATACCATTAATAAAAGCTAAACCGACAAACTGACAATGATCGTGAATATATTAAAAGCCATTTGAGTCTGTGACTAATATTCATTTGCTTCTTCATAATTAATGTAATCATTTTTTTTTTGCCTTTTCTTCTCCTCTCACCGCTTGAACTATGAATCCAATTTATTGTCGGCCTCATTGAAGACACTGTATTTATTCATGATTGTGCAGTCACTCTTACTGTCTCATTGGATCTTTGGGTCTTAATGTGTGTATGTCTTTGTTAGTGGCAGAGTGGCAGCGCCGGCAGAATTCCCATCTACGCCAGACAGCACGCTGACTTGATTCAGCTGTTGAAGCTGAAATACAATGAAAACAGGAAAACAATAAAGAGAAATCTGAGTTATTAAATTGGATATTGCGGTAATGCATAATCTAACTTCATCTCAATGGCTCCGCAGGAAAGCCTTTGTTAAGCCAGAGAGAGCAGAGGCACTCCAATAATTGAAAAACCAATTCAAAATTTTACGAGAGCCGAGCCTCTATGCAAAAAAGTGGGTGGACTGGATGAATGAAGTGGAGGGAGTACATTGATCATTATAACCTTATTATTTTTTCTTCATTTCTAGATGAACAATTGTCTCCTGTATTATATGATCAAAGTGAGTTTGGCTAATAAAGTCTGGAGAAGAACAAGCATTACAGTGTGTCACTCAGACTGTTTTCTAATGGTGTCTAATACAAGTACACTCTGAACTCCCAACCCTCTACTCCTCTACTATCTCTGCTCTGCCTGATTAGTTAACACTTCAATGGGCACATTGGGTCTCTGACTGACTGAGTCCTGCAGCGAACACAGCAGGGCAGAATAAAGCAGAGCATTGTCCTATTAAAAAGTGTCTTTAATCTATTCACTTTAAATGGCTGGGTAATGTTCAATACCTCCGTTTTATAACTACGTTGAGTCAACAACTGGTACGACTCTTCAACTCTTCATGTTGCTACATCTCTCAGGGTGTTGAGTTCCACACCACAGAAGTTCTAAGAGAAGTCACTTCTGTAATAGAGAGACACACACACACGCACAGACACACACGCACCCATGCACACACACACAGCTCTTTAATTCTGTGATTGACGTCCAATTATTTTAGTTTCAGGAAGGTGAGTTAGGAGAGTGGGGTGGGGGGAGGTGGCAAGGGAGCTGGGGGGCCGGGGGAGAGGGGTAGTCAGCGTATCTCTGACAAGGTGTTCATTTACTAATAAATAGGGGGTGAGGTGGGGTCTGTGGGAGGACCGTGATGTGCTGTACTCCTGGTGCTGGCCCAAGGGTGATCCGTGGAGAGATGGGAGCACGGGGGCCTTGGCTAGCGGCCAGCGCTCACTGTACTTATCCCTCTCCTCTTGCCAGGAGAACATCCATCTCCCGCTTGGCCCTGACACTCCGTTTATTCCCACATTCATTTGTCATGTCCCCCAATCACCGCGATGAATAGAAACGCTCCGACCATGATGGATGAGCTTTCTAATTAAGACCCAAAGAAAAGATCTGCGCTCAACTTGAGACCCCGCTTTTTATTTTTCTCTCCCTCCTCTCTCTGTTCATCTAATAAGAGTCCAGCCTTCTTTTTTTAAAGAGCTGGTGAGTAATGGTCTTTGTAGCCACTGTCAGTCTACTGTAGGTCATCTGACCAGACAGGAGGGAGAAGAGAGGGGGGGGGGTGGAGGAGGAGAGGAGGAGGGAGCTGAAACTACTCTGCTGTACCCAGGATGCTGCTTGCTTTTGTTTGTTTGTTTTCTGTGTTTAAAACAAAGAGCGCATGGCATTGAGAATTCCATGTGAAGGAAATCCCCTCAGAGATTAGCTATTCAAAGGCATGCAAATAACATCGCCCGCCATGTGCTGGCTTCAGAAGGGGGTTGTATTCATTTTGGATCTGCTTAATTGCCTCATTTCTAAAATAACTTCTCTGTTGTTTACCAGCAACAATACACTACATATAAAAGCTGTTGTAGTGTACAGGAGGAGTTGTAAGCCATTGGATATGTCAGTTTTTGCATCATTTCACTGGGTGGGAAAGCTACTATCTGTATATCAGACATTCATATAGGTTACTGTAGACTAGAACAATATGACATATAGGTTACAGTACACTCTAGAACAATATGAAATATAGGTTACTGTAGACTCTAGAACAATATGACATATAGGTTACAGTACACTCTAGAACAATATGACATATTGGTTACTGTAGACTCTAGAACAATATGACATATAGGTTACTGTAGACTCTAGAACAATATGACATATAGGTTACTGTAGACTCTAGAACAATATGACATATAGGTTACTGTGGACTCTAGACCCATATGACATATAGGTTACTGTAGACTAGAACAATATGACATATAGGTTACTGTAGACTCTAGAACAATATGACATATAGGTTACAGTACACTCTAGAACAATATGACATATAGGTTACTGTAGACTCTAGAACAATATGACATATAGGTTACAGTACACTCTAGAACAATATGACATATAGGTTACTGTAGACTCTAGACCAATATGACATATAGGTTACTGTAGACTAGAACAATATGACATATAGGTTACTGTAGACTCTAGAACAATATGACATATAGTTTACTGTACACTCTAGAACAATATGACATATAGGTTACTGTACACTCTAGAACAATATGAAATATAGGTTACTGTACACTCTAGAACAATATGACATATAGGTTACTGTAGACTCTATAACAATATGACATATAGGTTACTGTAGACTCTAGAACAATATGACATATAGGTTACTGTAGACTCTAGAACAATATGACATATAGGTTACTGTAGACTACAACAATATGACATATAGGTTACTGTAGACTAGAACAATATGACATATAGGTTACTGTAGACTAGAACAATATGACATATAAGTTACTGTAGACTAGAACAATATGACATTTGGTTACTGTACAGTCTAGAACAATATGAAATATAGGTTACTGTAGACTCTAGAACAATATGACATATAGGTTACTGTAGACTCTAGAACAATATGACATATAGGTTACTGTAGACTCTAGACCAATATGACATATAGGTTACTGTAGACTCTAGACCAATATGACATATAGGTTACTGTAGACTCTAGAACAATATGACATATAGGTTACTGTACACTCTAGAACAATATGACATATAAGTTACTGTAGACTAGAACAATATGACATATAAGTTACTGTAGACTAGAACAATATGACATTTGGTTACTGTACAGTCTAGAACAATATGACATATAGGTTACTGTAGACTCTAGAACAATATGACATATAGGTTACTGTACACTCTAGAACAATATGACATATAGGTTACTGTAGACTCTAGACCAATATGACATATAGGTTACTGTAGACTCTAGAACAATATGACATATAGGTTACTGTAGACTCTAGAACAATATGACATATAGGTTACTGTACACTCTAGAACAATATGACATATAGGTTACTGTAGACTCTAGACCAATATGACATATAGGTTACTGTAGACTCTAGAACAATATGACATATAGGTTACTGTAGACTCTAGAACAATATGACATATAGGTTACTGTAGACTCTAGACCAATATGACATATAGGTTACTGTAGACTCTAGAACAATATGACATATAGGTTACTGTAGACTCTAGACCAATATGACATATAGGTTACTGTAGACTCTAGACCAATATGACATATAGGTTACTGTAGACTAGAACAATATGACATATAGGTTACTGTAGACTAGAACAATATGACATATAGGTTACTGTAGACTCTAGAACAATATGACATATAGGTTACTGTACACTCTAGAACAATATGACATATAGGTTACTGTAGACTCTAGACCAATATCTCATATAGGTTACTGTAGACTAGAACAATATGACATATAGGTTACTGTAGACTAGAACAATATGAAATATAGGTTACTGTAGACTAGACCAATATGACATATAGGTTACTGTAGACTCTAGACCAATATGACATATAGGTTACTGTAGACTCTTGACCAATATGACATATAGGTTACTGTAGACTCTAGAACAATATGAAATATAGGTTACTGTAGACTCTAGAACAATATGACATATAGGTTACTGTAGACTCTAGAACAATATGACATATAGGTTACAGTACACTCTAGAACAATATGACATATAGGTTACTGTAGACTCTAGACCAATATGACATATAGGTTACTGTAGACTCTAGAACAATATGACATATAGGTTACTGTAGACTCTAGAACAATATGACATTTAGGTTTACTGTAGACTCTAGAACAATATGACATATAGGTTACTGTAGACTCTAGAACAATATGACATATAGGTTACTGTAGACTCTAGAACAATATGACATATAGGTTACTGTAGACTCTAGAACAATATGAAATATAGGTTACTGTAGACTCTAGAACAATATGACATATAGGTTACTGTAGACTCTAGAAGAATATGACATATAGGTTACTGTAGACTAGACCAATATGACATATAGGTTACTGTAGACTCTAGAACAATATGACATATAGGTTACTGTAGACTCTAGAACAATATGACATATAGGTTACTGTAGACCCTAGACCAATATGAAATATAGGTTACTGTACACTCTAGAACAATATGACATATAGGTTACAGTACACTCTAGAACAATATGACATATAGGTTACTGTAGACTCTAGAACAATATGACATATAGGTTACTGTAGACGCTAGAACAATATGAAATATAGGTTACTGTAGACTACAACAATATGACATATAGGTTACTGTAGACTCTAGAACAATATGACATATAGGTTACTGTACACTCTAGATCAATATGACATATAGGTTACTGTAGACTAGAACAATATGACATATAGGTTACTGTAGACTCTAGATCAATATGACATATAGGTTACTGTAGACTCTAGAACAATATGACATATAGGTTACTGTAGACTCTAGAACAATATGACATATAGGTTACTGTAGACTAGAACAATATGACATATAGGTTACTGTACACTCTAGATCAATATGACATATAGGTTACTGTAGACTAGAACAATATGACATATAGGTTACTGTACACTCTAGATCAATATGACATATAGGTTACTGTAGACTAGAACAATATGACATATAGGTTACTGTAGACTCTAGATCAATATGACATATAGGTTACTGTAGACTCTAGAACAATATGACATATAGGTTACTGTAGACTCTAGAACAATATGACATATAGGTTACTGTAGACTATAACAATATGACATATAGGTTACTGTACACTCTAGACCAATATGACATATAGGTGTGCCATTTCAAACAAAAGCTAAACAAAACAATCTTGGAATTTGATTGAACTTATCTTGAACTTCATAGAGTTAAATTTGATCATTTATGTTGATGATATTCATTGCACTCAGTTTTATTTGAAGGAATGTTAGAGTCACAAAAGACTTCAAGTCACTCATCGACATTCTGATCAGTCAAGATTCTGAATTGGCCTCTCTCCTGCTCATAGGAGGAACAGTCAAGAGCCAGCAGGCCATCTTATCTCACCTGCCACATGTGACCCCAACACAATGCACATCTAGAGAAAGAACCTCCTTACAGTGTCACTACTCAACCTATGTTAGTATGGCATAGAGGAAAATATGATGACAGGTTTTGTTGTTGAAGATTGGTTGGGTATCTAGGTATGTGTGTATTAGTGTATATGTGTGGGTGGATGTATCAGTGTGTGTGTGTTTGTAAGGATTAACCAGAGATCAGGAGTGTGTGTGAGTGGTGTGGGCATTAGCCACAGTATGGGGCTCTATAGGGGCCAGTCCCAGCCCCCCTGCACCCCTGTTACCCCTGTGTCTGTTACCCCTGTGTCCTGTCCAGGGGCGAGGTGATCACCTCCGTGTGAAAAGGCCAGACTGAATTACCGGAGAGGCGGCTCACCGTGGCGTGCGTATCTGTGGAATTAAGCCATGCGTGACGTGACTGCACTCCCCTTTAAAACATGCAAGAGAGAGCTAGAGCCAGCGGGATCTCAAGGCGACTGGAAATCGTTGAAAAGAATCAATTACTGTAAATACATCAGGAGCAGCCATGCATGAAACACATGACATATCTTAGCATTTCAGCCAGCCTGGGCCTCCTAGACTACCATCACGGGGGCTATTGCTATCTATTGTGTGATTGTGGAGGTGGTAGATGTGGAGGGTATCCATATTCTAAACTAATATCCCTAATACATAGGCCAGTGTATGTCATTAAATTACATTTTTTACAACGAATTGTCGCTCCCTCTTTTGTTGAACAACTAATATCAAAGAGTGTCAGATGAGATGTCTTGTATCTGTCACCAAATAGCACATTAGCTGTATGGTGGATGTTTTCAGGCTGTTTTTCAATCATAGGAGTAAAATGATCCCCCCTTTTCAACACAAACCCATCTTTATGAGAAACGAAAGTCGTTGACTGAGCCAATCACATTCTTCTTCTTTGTAAAAAAGAAAATCATGGTTTGCTTAAAATTTTATGAGGTCATACAATGTTTGTATTAAAAACATTGTTTATTTTATTTGTTTTACATCAATGTTTTGATGCTTGAACAATAGATTATAATTTGTCATTGATGCACTATAGTCCCAAAATGTATTCAAAAGACACAACATAACATTACTGAGCATAGGACTCAGTTGTGTCTTTTGAATACATTTCAGAACATTAGTGCCAAAAAAACATTAAGGAAAGAGGAAATATTGTTGTCATATTTTAGCCTACCCCAAATCTCCCCAATACTGCCTGAATATAGCTGTTCAGTACATCACATAACCTGCCGTGACCCCAATCAGCCCAAAAGCCTTTCTTTAGCTTTACATCAAGAGTAACATCGCTAATCTGATGTCCACCAAAACAACACATCACAAAAACATCATCCCACTGCCTCCGCCTAAATCTTTTTCCCATGTTGCTCCTGAGTGGACAAGCAATGTTTATTACTGTCTAACAAGGCAGGGACAAGGTTTAGGATCCCCCTGTAGACACGGTCTGAAGACCAAACCACTGTTTTCACATCCATTCCCAATGTATACATGCTGTAAACCCACGCTGGTATCAGACGGAAACCTTTGTTAACACTTGTTTATAGGTGGTTTCTCTTGATTAGATAGCTGGTCAAAATATTGATTGTTACACATTTCGGACATTGTCTGCATGTATACAGGACACGGGACAGCAACCGTGAAAGCGGAGACGAGGATAGGATTCTCTCTCTGGATGGAAGAGAGAAATGGGAACAGGCCCTGTCTAATACTGTATGTGCCCACAGAATTATGCCATCAAATACACACACACACACACACACACACACACACACACACACACACACACACACACACACACACACACACACACACACACACACACACACAGGCCTCTGTGTTCTCACTCTGACTCCTCTGTTCAGTTTGAGGGGCATTAGCTGATCGTTCATTATTAGCTCCCGTCTGTCAAATGAAACAATGAATGGACTGCTCAGAATTGATGACTATATAGAAGTGCATATGAGCAAAAAGCCTTCCATTTAGTGCCCTACCTCTCTGTATACGAGGTGACAGCCATGATGGATATGACACTATACACCAGATTTATCTTGGAAATTGAATAATTACCCAGTGGATGCATGGCTGGTGGTCTGCATTTATACTGATAGCTAACGGGACACCCGCCCGCCCGCCCACCCACCCACCCACGCACGCTACAGCCAGGATATGCATAAAAGGGAGATAGGGGGTCAGATGGTGTGATGATGGTGATGGTTAAATCCCAAAGGCCTTATAGCAGTGCATTGGAAATCTTCACTAACTATGGGAAAATAGATTTTCCTGGTTCAAGGTTAAGACACTAGTCTAATATTATGCAAAGTGGCACTTTGACTATGTCACCTCCATCGGGGATAAAGAAGCTCATAGCAAGGTGACCCCAGAGCACCTAATGGTGACTAATATGCCTGTAGAGAGAAGCCAGGGGTTACCAGGTGCCAGGTCATTTACACCCAGACCAACACGAGTTCACATCATGGATCAATAGGGGAAATTACACATCCCTGCACCTTTCTTCTTTGTCCCATTCCTTCAAAATCTAGCAAGGAACCACATCCTGGTAATGTAGAAATAATGTTGATGTTCTAATCGACTCCCTAGGTTTTACATAGTGAAGTTGATACATCAACGTAGAGCCATGTAAATGCTCCACTGTTTCAATAGAATGATTTTCCATTACAAGTTATCAGTTGAGTTGTTCTGCTCTGTCTGGAAACAGAACAAACAGCTCTACCATGCGCTGAGCCTTTATAATTGACTGTGTGTTTCCCAGACATCAAAACAATCAGAATGTGTCGGCTTTGGGCCGCTCTGTCTCTCTCTCTTCATCATATCAGCCTAACTTCGGATAGGCTTTATTTTCTCTCTCTTCTCTTCCTCCCTCTCCCTCTCTCTCTCTCTCCTCAGGGATGAAGCAATCCTTCAGTGGTGTCATGGAGGGTGTTTTGTAAAACACAAAGGAGAATCATCTCCTCTCTCAGAGGTATATTTTATTTTACAGGTATCAGTCATCCTGCTGTCAATCCTGCCCAACAGATTTCACACGCCACTGCCACCTCTGCTCCGCAGTCGCACCTCACACTCACACACATAAACACACACACACACTCTGCATCTCACCTCCCCTTCCTGATTGCATTTATATATACACCCGCCAGTCTGTTCCACAGTGGACTGACTGCATCCAATTCCACAGCAACTCAAACATTTCATGCAAGTACATGCACAGGCCATCAGAGGAAGGAAACCATCAACTAATAAACAGTAGGAAGCCATTTGAGGACGGTGGGATTGTGGGACTGTGGTTGTTGTTCCAGCTCGCAAGACTACAGATCCACTCACATATCTGTAAGCAATTATGAGTTACTGTGTTGTGATGTGAAGCAGCACTGTGGATGAACTCACTCCACTACAGTGATGAAACAAGAGAGAGAGAGGGAATGAGAGGTACAACACTGAGTAATGCAAACAGTATTTATTACATTTTTTTACCTTTATTTAACTGGGCAAGTCAGTTAAGAACAAATTCTTATTTTCAATGACAGCCTAGGAACAGTGGGTTAACTGCCTTGTTCAGGGGCAGAATGACAGATTTTTACCTTGTCAACTCAGGGATTTGATCTTGCAACCTTTCGGTTACTAGTCCAACAGTCTAACCACTAGACTACCCTGCCGACCCAGTATGAGTGTAATCACACCTCAATGAAAGCCACTCCATGGTTAAACTAATTTCAGTCATTAGCTTCACTAATTCTTCATACATTTACGTGTTACCATTCGACTGGCAGTTGTTCAAAGATACATGAAAAAGCACAAATCCACCTTGCCTCCGGGAGACATGTTTAACAGGTAGTACCCAACCAAATGATAGTCTAAAGACTGATGGAAAGCGGTTTCAACCACACGCCTGAACTGAACCCATCTGCCTGGGTGATGATGATTCCCATTCATTCCTGTTCTAGTGATACGGGTGCTGTGTCAGTGTCTTTGATCAGCTGGATGGAGACAATAGTAGCTGTCCCCAGCCTGTGGTACTGGGTTTACCTGCTGCTAAGCCAGGTATCACAGCCTGCTGGGGGGACGACATAGCACCTTAAAGCAGCTTTAGCCCACCTCCCTCTGGATCGGCATTCAGCTGACATGATTCATGTGGGCCGGGACGTGGATTGGAGAGAGTCCCTACTGTGGAGGAACGTCGTCTTTCATGTCTCTGAGGAGTGTTTATGAGGATATGGAGATGTGAGGACGGTGTTGCGAGGGGGTGTTCCGTTCCTTAAATCACTGATACTGAAACGACCTCAGGCTGGGTTAAGGCTTGATCCCTTCTCTGACGAGGAGGAGAAATCTACCTCTGGATGAATCCCCTTGTAGTACAGTTAATTCCCATAAGAACATGGCACGTGAGGAAGCCTCATCTTGGTAAAAGAAAAGAATATGAGAGCAGATTAATATTATAAACAGTAATATTCCTGGCAGCAGCATCTGCATGCACCAGGGATTACAGGGCTCCCGGGTGATTACCGGCGGGGGAAGAGGGGTTACAAGTCCACACAACTTTTCATCTTCGTCCAGGGCACAGAGCACACACACACACACACACACACACACACACACACACACACACACACACACACACACACACACACACACACACACACACACACACACACACACACACACACACACACACACACACACAGCAAGAGGAGCATACACACACATCATATGCTCAGTATAGCAATGACATGACATACTTCCGTTACTGGATCACAGTACACAAATAGTCTTGACACAGGGTGGAACACAGTAGATACACTGTGTATCTACTATCAGCTGATTGCATGTTCTAGCATTGTTATATGTTCCCATGATGAATAGGCCTAAAGTTGTTAGAGCACATTTTGTATGCATAGCAGACCGCATTAGCAGTAAATAAATAATGCAGTGTGTGAGCTTGAAAAGCATCCAATAATAATCTACAAACTACATTAAAACATGATGTTTACATTCAGCACATTAATTTATATATTGTTTCTGTATTTTCCTGTAAGTGTGAGCACAGGAACTTTCAAAGGTACAAGGGTTAGCAAAGCCAAACTCCCATAGGACAGAGTGAGTGGAGCCCCTCAGGGATGTGTGTGGGGCACACTGATGATGTGGCGATATCAGGTTCCAGTGAGGCTGAGGCCTGTGTGGTGTGTGAGGGGCCTGCCAGGGCCAGTCTGAGCCCCAGTTCTCTGTAAGCTCTCTTTATCCCCCCTGCCATCGGGCAGGCAGACGCCGGCCACGCGTGCAAAGCAAGCCCAGGAAATCGTAGCCAGGAGATGTCTTACGACCGATAGGACTCAGCAATTTCCTCGGCACCTTTCGCGTGAGGAATAACACACAAGTCTAGTCTGTGACCAATAAGCAGGCCTAATGAAGGCCAGGCGGGGGCAGACTAGGGGGCGACGCAGGGCTCAAACAGATCCTGAGGAAACTACTCTGGCACTCTACTCTAGCTGCTGGCTGTAGTGTGAAAGAAAAGAAACAACACTGTTTCCATTTAGAGACTAAAGCCAAGAATCACAGGGTAAACATATTTGCTGGGAGAAAAACAGTGGGACGTTTCCCGTCTTCAGACTCAACTGTTGGCTTTGTAGTATGCCGCGGGGTCCCTGGATTTTGGACCAGAGGAAGTAAGGAGAGGGGGTGCAGGGCGACACTGCTGTGCTCCCCCATGTGGCGTCTAAACGTGTGTCTGCACCTCCTAATCTGGAGGTTCAAAGAAACATCTGATAGAAGGGGGTACCAACCTACCAGCGGATCTCTCCTCAGCTGCCAGCTGACTGCTTCCGATACTCACCCACCAGTCATCAATTAGGAACCTGACGGGCATCACCCATCCACGCACGAACACACACACACACACACACACACACACTACCCGACTGACGGACCTAGCGTGTGGAAAATACACGCCTTTACTGAAGCTGGAAATCTGATATAGAAGGCTATACACTGCCCACTCACAGAGCTATAGCGGGAATAGACTTTCTACTTTGACATGTACAGTACTACTTTGACATGTTAGACCTACACTCAGCTACTTTTTTGCAGATAAGAAAACATATTGCAACATAGTGTGACTGTTATAAGAATCAATGATTGATCACAGGATATATTGCAAAGAGAAAAACACATTTGTTAGTTAATACGTGAAAAATGAGAAGAGGAGAGGCTATACAATCATGCAGAAGCAGTTGGAAATGAATACGTTTCTCATTCTGCATACATTTCCAAAGGTAGCAATGAAGTGCAGTAATGTTCCATGAGAGGAATTCACATGAATAAAAATCATTCCACTCTTTCATTTTTCTTTTCTAATTCAACCAGTCTTAACGCACGACACATTCCCCCACAAAGGCACTAAACGCTCTGTTGAAGAATGTGATTGGAAGGCGGGCGGGCCGGGTCATTGGTGTAATGGTCGCCTAGGTGATTATACCCCACAAATTGCTCTTTGCTATTAGAATAAGATTTCATGCAGATGGTGACAATGTGCTCCGTCTCTGAAATTAAAGGGCAGCAGTAATCTTAACGCCCCTCTCCTAAATATAATTTAAAGCGTTGTAGCGAGGAAACATCCCAATTCATAATCCCTGAAATATATCATTATTGGGATAATGCGAGTGGATGAATTACTTTGCATACACTAGCCGTCTGGAAGGCTGACCCTGGCTGGCAACAATTCCATACGACACTTCTCCAGAGCCATATGAATTCATTTCCATTTTCCTGCAATGGCTGTCCTAATCAGCATGCCTTATTGTGACAGAGAGTTCATTGTTGCTGTTCAGATTGCCTGGGTGCTATAGGAGTCTATGGGTGCTGTTCAGATCGCTGGGCCTGGGTGCTATAGGAGTCTATGGGTGCTGTTCAGATCGCTGGGCCTGGGTGCTATAGGAGCCTATGGGTGCTGTTCAGATTGCTGGGCCTGGGAGTTAGAGGAGCCTATGGGTGCTGTTCAGATCGCTGGGCCTGGGAGTTAGAGGAGTCTATGGGTGCTGTTCAGATCGCTGGGCCTGGGTGCTATAGGAGCCTATGGGTGCTGTTCAGATCACTGGGCCTGGGAGTTAGAGGAGTCTATGGGTGCTGTTCAGATCACTGGGCCTGGGAGTTAGAGGAGCCTATGGGTGCTGTTCAGATTGCTGGGCCTGGGAGTTAGAGGAGCCTATGGGTGCTGTTCAGATCGCTGGGCCTGGGAGTTAGAGGAGTCTATGGGTGCTGTTCAGATCGCTGGGCCTGGGTGCTATAGGAGCCTATGGGTGCTGTTCAGATCACTGGGCCTGGGAGTTAGAGGAGTCTATGGGTGCTGTTCAGATCACTGGGCCTGGGAGTTAGAGGAGCCTATGGGTGCTGTTCAGATTGCTGGGCCTGGGAGTTAGAGGAGCCTATGGGTGCTGTTCAGATCGCTGGGCCTGGGAGTTAGAGGAGTCTATGGGTGCTGTTCAGATCGCTGGGCCTGGGAGTTAGAGGAGTCTATGGGTGCTGTTCAGATCACTGGGCCTGGGTGCTATAGGAGCCTATGGGTGCTGTTCAGATCATTGGGCCTGGGAGTTAGAGGAGTCTATGGGTGCTGTTCAGATCACTGGGCCTGGGAGTTAGAGGAGTCTATGGGTGCTGTTCAGATCGTTGGGCCTGGGAGGTAGAACTTTCCTGTAATGCAGGAAATGTCAAACGTGTAGTGTATTTGAGGTTTATAAAGGATTCTGAAGTTTGTGATTTCCACTTTAAAATGTCAGACTTGATTTTCCCTTATGAAAAAATGTATCATCCCTACAAAAATGTCAATTAAATATAATCCACATAATAATTCATATTTCCTGTTACTGCAGGATTAATTTCCTGCTATAGCAAACTGGCTCAAATGAAGACCCAATATGGGTACTTTACTGTATGTTGTAACACATCAGACAGAAAGTAGGGTATGAGTAAAGGTTTACAGGATGAGGAACTGGGGGATTATAGTCTGAATAGCATCCCATCTGTAACCCAAACCAAACATAAGGTCAAAATAATCATCTGCCTGTATCTAAATCCTCACTCATAACCTAATTGTGACAGGAACATGCGACCCATGGGGCCAGAGAATCACTGCTTTACGGAGACTGACATCTATGGGTTCCAGGCAGTTTTACAGGACTTTTAAAACACAGATGGGAATTGCAGATAGGTGACATATGCATAAACAGGCCTGGTGCCGTAAATCCATACAGGCTTCTATTTGCATCACTTTGATCATGTTAAGGCAGAAGCAGGAGAGTAAGAAACACAAGCTCTGCCTGACAGGCTGATCGTTTACATTAACATTAACACCAGTAGCAATCTGTCTGTACCTCCATCTACACGTCCTGTCTAACACTAGGGGAGATGCCTTAGGGAAGACCAGACAAGTGTAGAACATCAGTGAATTGCAGAGTGCAAATGTACTGTAAGACTGCGGACATACAGTAACAAACATACTGTACCTGCAGTTAGTGTTGTTTGCTGTTAGGTGAGTGTGCACATTGTGCACAACCTGTGTCAAGTAAACCTCAAATCATACATAACCTGACCTGACCAATTTCATCATCTAGTCGTCTTGAGTAGTACTATTATCAAAAAGGTTACACATTTAAACAGAGAAAAAAGATCAGAATTAATACTTCCATTTCCTGGGAAAATTATAATCAGGGTATTGTAGAATTTGGGTCAACAGAGGCAATGTAGAATGGTGACCTCTGCACTTTCCTCTCTCAAACCCAATAGGCCTCGATATCCCCCCTCTCCCACCTCTCTCAGACCCCTTCTCACCCCCTCCCTGTAATCCTTTCAAGGATTGGTCCTCTTAAATGATTAAGCACTCTGATCTGAGGACACAGAGTGCAATTTCATACGTCAGTGATATTCACAATGCTGTAGGAAATTTCAGGGCATATTGTCCACCCCCACCCATTCACCGTTGTTCAAAACACACACACTACACACACACACACCGTAATCACCAAAGCGGGTTGAACAATGTTGTTGGTGAGGGAAATCACTGTCCCTGATATATTACAGAGATATAAAAAATGATGTGTAGGATTACGTCCTGACACCAGCTCTTATTTACTCCTATTGGTGTAATCAAAACACCTGCCTCCAGTCCTGACCCAATAGGATCAGAGGATTCATCTTGGTAAGACTAAATACATACAGATGGTCAGACAGGAGAAATTAGAAAAATATGCAATATGAATACATTCGCCTTGCGTAATATGAAATATGATTCATCTATGGAAGAGATTACAGCCTGATGTATTGGTGTACTTAGCAAAGAGACAAAGTTAATTTCTTTATAGGCCAAATGTTCCTGCCAAGACCTGGGAATAATAATGATTCTTCTGGGAATATCATATAAATTACAGTTAGGCCGTCTATCCGGGTTGCATATTAATGCTGCTGGGGTTAGCACAGAGCACTGATTCATTTCATTCCCTGTCACGTTCCCATATTAAAGATAAAATACACTCTGTCTAACATGCCTGTCATGTGCCTTTAGTTATTTTACATAGAAATAAAATGTTCATACCACAACTGAGAAACATGCACTGAAAACTAGAGGATAACAAACCTGCTACACAAACTTAATACACAAACCAGATACACGAACCTACTACACAAACCTACTACACCAACCCAATACACAAACCTACTACACAAACCTACTACACAAACCCAATACACAAACATACTACACAAACCCACTACACAAACCCACTACACAAACCTAATACACAAAAATAACGCACAAGCATAATACACAACCTATCTTTATTATATAGATATAGAGTTCATTCAAGACATCCTTATATTTGGGTATCTCAACACCAGTGGAGGCTGCTGAGGGGAGGACGGCTCATAATAATGGCTGGAACGGAGCGAATGGAATGGCATCAAGCCATGTGTTTGATACCATTTCACGAATCCAGCCATTACCACGAGACCGTCCTCCCCAATTAAGGTGCCACCAACCTCCTGTGCTCAACACAAGGCTCTCATCCCAGTGCTTTACAAACCCCCAAACACACAAACCTGTCCCCCATCAGACACAACTTCTGCTGTTACCTGGAGAGAGAGAGGTGATAAAGTAATCTAGAGCAACACCACCTCTGCTCCCCAATGGCCTGTGGGCCTCCACTTCCTGACAAAGGCCTTTTCCAATATCCTGTAAACTAACATCCCTGGCGGGCGGGCGGGCGGAGAAAGGAGAGAGGTGGCGTGCCATCCGGTGCTTAGTTAGAGAGGGGTCCTACGGGCCACAGACTGGCAGGCCTATACAACAGGACCCAGATCCTAGATCACAGGCTGCAGAAATAGGAGGAGGCATGGGCTTCCATGACCAGAACACTGGCTCATACATGGAACCACCGCCGGGCCGCCGCCTGCTAACACGCATCACAACACATTGCTGTTTTCATAACCTACCATGCAGGCCAGGCCAGTCTCTGTGGTGACAACATCCAGTAGCATGCCTCTGCAGTCTGAAGAGCTGCATGATCAGTAATAATGTCTTTATATCTGGATCAACAAGGCCACTAGTTTAAGGCTACGTGACTAAAAGTGAATCAGTGATATAAGGCTCCCGAGTGGCGCAGTGCTCTAAGGCACTGCATCTCAGTGCAAGAGGTATCACTGCAGTGCCTGGTTTGAATCCAGGCTGCATCACATCCGGCTGTGATTGGGAGTCCCATAGGGCGGTGCACAATTGGCCCAGTGTCGTCTGGGGTAGGCCGTCATTGTAAATAACAATTTGTTCTTAACTGACTTGCCTAGTTAAATAAAATTAAAAAATATATATACTGTGTGTCGTGGAAATTACAACCAGGTACACTCAAGTCAATCTTAAATGAATCATTCTTTATTACTATCAGCATGCTGGAGAGGTTCCAACCAACTCAATGCACCATAGTACACATGTCAATCAGGAGCTCTGCTGGGGCAGTCCCAGCAGTTGTCTTATACTGTATACAGCAATACACAGACAAGTTATATTTGCATGATTTAGCATAATTAATTCATCATTACCGTTTTGTTTCATTCATGTGACCGACCAATAGTGGCTCATAACATGTGACAGACCAATACCTCACAAGGCTTCTTCTCTCTAAGCCGAGACCTTGAAACTGAGATATCTTTCATTCTCAAAACAAAGGTCTGGGCGTACTGCCAAATTGCAGATACTGATAGTGAGGATTCGTTCAGTCAGTCACTTGCTTGAACATAGAAAATGGTTATTAGAAAAGCACATGAATAGAACACAGAAATGTGTGATTAGAAAAGCACAAACATTAAAAATGTCCTGCACAGGCGACTTCTTTACCAGTGTGTGATTCTGAGAGAGGCCTGAAAACAGTTGCACATTGACTGGGGTGTGTGGACAGTGTAGGCCAAAGAGTGATACTGATATAGCCAGTCTGATGTGTTTCTGTTTCTTGGGAAGGCTATAAAGGTTACATACATGGTGGAAAAGCAACGGTAATCCAACTCCCCTGGACTAACAAGGGTAACACGGGGTCAAAGTGAAAAGAATAAGTGACAGGTTTATTGAATCATGCTTCCTCACTTTCAGAGGTGATACTTTGGGTGTTATTGACAGGGAATAGGAAATTCACTTCTGTCTGGAATTTGTGACAGAGGGTACGAAACCATAACAATGCCATATTGAGCTTTAAAGCTATTACGTTTTTCCAGGAAGCAGGGCCAATAAGGTGACTGAGGGAGATTTGTTTGAACCAGTTCGAGTTGTGAGAGAGATTTAAGTTTAAAATATATATATATTTTTTTAAACATGTCAAAACTCATATTGAGGTAAGCTGTTGAAATGTGCTGTTTGATGTAAAGCGGGTAGATACACATTAAATCAAATCAAATTCCATCTGCAAGCCCAAAGCAGATTAAACCTGCTTACCTGGGTGTATTACACATTCTCTGAATTAAGAGCCTGAGGGACAAGCTGCTGGAGACCTCACATTAGACTAGAGAGAGGCAGACAGGCTATACTCAATGATGAGGTCATCTCAGCCACTAAGCACACACAGACACACACAGTGTCACACACATCACAATCACAGCACAATCACACACACAGACACACACAGTGTCACACACATCACAATCACAGCACAATCACACACACAGACACACACAGTGTCACACACATCACAATCACAGCACAATCACAGCACAATAACACACACACACGCTGTGTCGCACACACAGTGTCACACACACACACGTCTCACTCGCATACACAAAAAACAACACATTATGAAGACGACAGACTAGGGTTGGAATACATTAGTGCCAGCCAGGTGATGATACGAGCCCCCTGGAAAGAAGGAGAGAAGGGAGAATGGATTAGAGAGATGCTCCACCACCTCATGTTCAAAGAGGGATTTGTGTTCTCCTAGCCTGGGCCTCGGCATCTGCTCTCCCTGTCCCCAGAGACAAGGTAATGGGGCCTGGGAACATGTCGTTCTAAAGTGCCTATACATACCCTCCATTAAGAGTCAGTCATCAGTTACTATTCTACCATGATTTTTTTTCTCATGAGATTTACTATAGGTCAAACCTAACAACTGGAGCGCATTTACTAAAATAAGGAATCTCACATGTGTTCTTCTATCACAAAGCACTTATGACATATGTCAATCTTTTGAAGAAGGAAGGAAGCTAAATTACTAGCTTGAGATCAGAAATAGGACTCTGGAAAATACATTATAGCTCTAAAACAAAATGTGATATGCTCTTTAAATCATACACAGGCCACGGGTAAAGACATTAAGGCCATTGATTGACTACATGTAATTCCTACTCATCATGCTAATTTCCTTCACAAACAGTAATCACTAGAAACACAATTTTCCCTGTCCCCACCTGACATGTACAAACAGCATCAGGAGCTAATCTGCAGCAGAGCTCTTAGAACTGTCAGACTGTCAGACAGAATGCTTTCACTCACTTACATCATATTTCATTCACATCCCTCACCAGCGGTGCAGGTACATCCAAACCTGAACATGACTTATCAAGGCTATTCATTTTCTTCTGTGACGGCCGAATCAGAACAACCACTGAAAGATTAATCCCCTACTGTCAGCCTGCCAGCCTGTGCATAGCAAGCAAGGAAGTGAGGCTTTCCATTCCATAAATACCACTTTGAATATTTTACAATTACTAAAAGCAATTCAAGGTAACCATTCATATTTCATTTCCATGTCCGGGTACGTACCTCTCTGGGATATCTTTTGAGAGTAATTTGTCTTAGACGTGAAAAAGGCATCAATATTTGAATTTCTCTAAAACATATACATACAGGCCCAACGGTGCCATCATTGCCTAGTGGTGCTGATTCTTTTACAAACTGATTGTTTAGCTGTCTTGTATTGAGATGACAAAATGATATATGTACTACTTCACATTAAAAACTCTGATGCCTAATCTAAATCCCTGTTGTCTGACAGTCATAGATGTTAAGGAAGAAAACAAATAAATGAGAGAGAGAGAGAGAGAGAATAAAGCCCAAAGACTAGGTTCTGATGCCTTGCTCTCTCTTGGTCATTTCTATGATGTGTATTTGCGAGGCCCCACCACAGAGTGAAGCAGCAGGAGCATGAGGATCTATGCCTTGTAGTGACGCAGGGCCAGGGTCGGCCCCTTGTCCTATAAACACAATACAAATCATTTACATGCTGCACTCATCAAAGCCACCTCTTCCTCCCTCATCTCCATAAAGATTCACTGCTGATCTGAGCTCCAATTGCATCTTGGAGTGCCGCCACCGCTGCTAAGCTTTGCAACTGCCCAAAATTGTATACATTTTTTAAATACATTTTTAAAGAGACGCAAGTCTCTTCCTCTCAGCGCTATAATGGAATGTGTTATTGCATCAGTGTTTACACGGCAACACTAAAAGAGAAACAGAATGGAGGGGAAAAGCATTAAATAAAACAATTCTGTTCATGTTGCTCTCTGGGCCGGGCTCTCAGATTTCACATACAACACGTCAGTCAGTCAACTCAGCGAGTAAAGCTGTGATTCATTGCGTTTCAACTAACTTTGCTAGTTTGCAAGCATCCAAGAGGAGCAGACCTGGGTTCAAATACTATTTGAAATATTTCAAATACGTGAAATATTAATAAAAGTGTATTATATAAAAGTGCCAGATGGGAAGGGTTTACACTTCAGGGACTATTCTATTGGTTAATTACGACAGGCAAGTTCTACCAAGTACATATAAAGGATTGTAAATGTTTTTAAATAGTATTTGAACCCAGGTGTGGAGAGGAGCAGTGACACAATATGCAACAATAATGACCCAGTAGTGCTGAAGTGTCTTAGAGGGCTTATAAATAAAATATGTCCAAGATAATGGATTTATGTTCTATAATTCATCATCACAATGTTTCAAACTGAGTGATATAACATGTGTCATACTATTCGCTAACACAGTGCTTAGCCAAATTAAAATAAATGAATTGGTCAGGGGGAAGATGTTGGGTTTTGTTTACTCAGCAACCATTGCTTAATCATTTCAAACAACCAATCCTACCAGACTGATTGTCAACCTCTCTGCGTCAGTCTTAATTGCTCTCAACATAACAACTACAATTCCATCCCACCACATCGACTCGAATACTAAGGCATGCAAGGAGGGACATGGCTTCCCAGTCCCAGTCTCTTTCACTCAAAGCTGTGTATGCCACTCCATCCTCCTAAGTTCTACTACCACCAGAACCTCTTTACAACTTTGAGTGAGAGGAGAGGGTGGAAGTGTATGTAGAGGAACTGTGACTTTTACCATGTTGGACGTTTAGAGAATCATGAAGAGGTTTGGTGATTCATCAGAGGCTTCTAAGAAGAGCCAGAGGACCAAAGGAAGGGTGTGTCTTCTGTTGGACTGGGGTCAACCAATAGTACTGGAGCAGACCAAGGACCGCTGGAGAGGCTTGATACAGTAGAAGAAACTCTTCATGTCCAGTCTGTCCCATCCCTTGTCACATCCAGTGATTTATATCCAGTGCCTTGCAAAAGCATTCACCCCCCTTGGCGTTTTTCCTATTTTGTTGCATTACAACCTGTAATTTAAATAGATTTTTATTTGGATTTCATGTAATGGACATACACAAAATAGTCCAAATTGGTAAAGTGAAATGAAAAAAATAACTTATTTAAAAAAATTCAAAAAGAAAAAATTCACGGACAAGTGGTGCATGCATATGTATTCAACACTTTTGCTATGAAGACCCTAAATAAGATCTGGTGCAACCAATTACCTTCAGAAGTCACATTTAGTTAAATAAAGTCCACCTGTGTGCAATCTAAGTGTCACATGATGTCAGTATATATACACCTGTTCTGAAAGGCCCCAGAGTCTGCAACACCACTAAGTGGCACCATGAAGACCAAGGAGCTCTCCAAACAGGTCAGGGACAAAGTTGTGGAGAAGTACAGATCAGGGTTGGGTTATAAAAAAATATCAGAAACTTTGAACATCCCACGGAGCACCATTATATAAAATGGAAAGAATATGGCACCACAACAAACCTGCCAAGAGAGGCCGCCCACCAAAACTCACGGACCAGGCAGGGAGAGCATTAATCAGAGAGGCAACAAAGAGACCAAACAAAGAAAACCCTGAAGGAGCTGCAAAGCTCCACAGCGGCGATTGGAGTATCTGTACATAGGACCACTTTAAGCCGTATACTCCACAGAGCTGGGCTTTACGGAAGAGTGGCCAGAAAAAAGCCATTGCTTAAGTTCTCCAAAAGGCATGTGGGAGACTCCATTTTATCCTCATCACCCAGTGAACAACATCCCCACAGTGAAGCATGGTGGTGGCAGTATTATGCTGTGGGGATGTTTTTCCATCGGCAGGGACTGAGAAACTGGTAAGAATTTAAGGAATGATGGATGGTGCTAAATACAGGAAAATTCTTGAGGGAAACCTGTTTCAGTCTTCCAAAGATTTGAGACTGGGACGGCGGTTCACCTTCCAGCAGGACAATGACCCTAAGCATACTGCTAAAGCTACACTCAAGTGGTTTAAGGGGAAACATTTAAATGTCTTGGAATGACCTAGTCAAAGCCCAGACCTCAATCCAATTGAGAATCTGTGGTATGACTTAAAGATTGCTGTACACCAGTGGAACCCATCCAACTTGAACTAGCTGGAGGAGTTTTGCCTTGAAGAATGGGCAAAAATCCCAGTGGCTAGATGTGCCAAGCTTATAGAGACTTGCAGCTGTAATTGCTGCAAAAGGCGGCTCCACACAGTATTGACTTTGGGGGTGAATAGTTACGTACGCTCAAGTTTATATTTTTTTGTCTTATTTCACAAGAAAAAATATTTTGCATCTTCAAAGTGGTAGATGTGTTGTGTAAATCAAATGATACAACCCCCCAAAAAACTATTTTAATTCCAGGTTGTAAGGTAAAAAAAATAGGAAAAATGCAAAGGGCTGAATACTTTCGCAAGCCACTAGATGATTGACAGGGGGTGTGGTGTTTTGAAGCCACCGCGCCTCCATCTTGACACTCCCCCACCATTTTACATACATTTATGAATATTTACATTTGTTTTTTATTCTATTACAGACACCTTCATGCACACTTAAAAAAATATGAAAGAATATAATTACATTGTTACTTAAATTCACATTTTTGAATGTCACTACTACAACAACAAAAATACTTAAATACATGTAATTTTGTACTTGAAACATTTAATTAAAATACCATTCAGTCCTAGACAGCTCCTTCTGGGCTTTCAAGCCTCTCATTGGCCAATACATAGCATTAGCATTCCAGGGTTTATAAACATCATTGGTCACATCCCCATCCACAACAGGGCCACTGGGCACATTTGAGAAAGCTACCAATGGTATATTAATGACATGGGTATGTGTGGCGCATGTGACAAATACAATTTGATTTGAGTAAACTAGAGAAAGCATATTGCACACAAACTGAACATCTTCGCTATGTAAAAAAAATCTCTGCTAGCCAATAAATCAAATATATGTGGGATGTTTATGCTTATGTTTAGGCCCTGTGCTATGTATGAAGTTATATACTGTAAATGATAGAAGTACTATACGGCATATTCTATTACAATCAGGTTTGTTTCCCTTTAAAAGTCAACCATCAAGACGACATAAAATACAAAGGAGGGGATCAACACATGCAGACATTTGCAATCAAAACAACAAGAACACACACACGCATGCACACACACACGAAGGAGCGAGAACTTGAGAGTCGCTGCCTTCAATCTAAAGGAGCTGTGGCAGTAAACAAACAGAGAATAAAAGAAACAATTTACATGCAAATCAAAGTTTATCATCTCAATCTCTTTATGCCTGTATCCCCCGCAAATTTGCATTCATATGCACAAAGGCATTCACTTAGCTGTTACCCAAGTTTACACGCCTCAGCATTTTCTATTTGGAAAAGGCAGGGTGCATGTACATTTAATGGGCATCCCTCTCTATTTGTCAGAGATGTGAGAGATCTGTGAGTGTGTGTGTGTGCATGAGACTGTGTCTGTGTGTGTGTGTGTGTGTGTGTGTGTCCCACTCCCTGCGTGTCAGTCTGCGCAGATGGCTGCATGTATCAGTGCATGAAATGAAGCCCTGCTCTGCAGTGACAGGCCCAGGATATTGTAGGCAAATGGATGTTACATTTACTCTGCTTTAGCCACAAACAGGCCTATGCTATGAAAAATTAACTGTACTCTTGGCTAAAAGAACAGGAAATTGGTTTGTGAGATAAGCCACAGAAATCCTATTTGCTAGCTACAGTATATCCGTCTGTCTGTCAGATCTCTGGGTAAAGTCCTTTGGCTTCCTCTATTAAGGAGTCAGTCCACAGTCATACTGTCAGGGGTAATCCACAGTGATAGGAGAAACAAAGAGATGTCAAATGGAGTTAGGATATCTCTTAGAGACCCTGAGCCTATGTGATGCGGCTGGCCTAGTGTTGCTCTATGTGAGCTACTGATGAGAAAGAGATGCATGGCTTTGTTCAGCCACTAGAGGGAAATGATACAAATCCACAACCCTTTAATGATGAAGCTGCCTCACCACAATCCTTTACATCAAGCTGCCTCACCAAACAGGACAGGCTCCTATGAGCTGCTCTGGCTCGTGGAAGGCTACTTACTATATATCTGTTCTAGAGTATAACAACAGCTCAAGGATATGATGTTAAAGGGACTACAATACAGCACAATGTACAGTAACATACTGTATGGAAACAGAGGTAGCAAACATGAGTCAAGAAACACCTATGTCTTTAAACAAAACACATTTTCTAAGTGAGATAATGACAGCAAGCCAAAGTCTATGTTGCCTTGTGTGGTGCCCAATTAAATAGTTCCCCATGATTTTCCTGACTGCACTTCTTTCAGTACATAATGTATTTACACAGCATGACCACCAGATGTCAGCCTTTCACCTCATATTGCATCACACAGAGTTCCGAGATGGAGCATAATCTGGCCCAGACTGAGAGGACCTCCATGTATGCAATGTTGTAGTGGGTTACATCTTATGACTTTCTCTGGTGGTTTCCTTGGTCTACTACAATTTAAATAAATACAATAAATACAAATAAAATTGAAGTAAAGTCCTAATGAAAGGAAAAGATCAAAGCAGAAGCTGCTTGGCGTCTGTTGTTGAGCCATTCGACACATTCAACAAACCGCCATTATGTTGTATAGGCTGCTATACTCTACCATCCCTGTCATACTGAGGAGCCTAAGAACATAGGCCTATTATTGGGCCAATGGGTCCTTGTCCCATCTTCATTAGAGTCCGACTGAAATTGGGTTTGTGGGTCAGATTGAGATTTTTTGGAAGGACAAAATTTACCGATATATCTGCCAATTACAGCAGGAAATTCAAAAGTGCCGTTGTTCCACACTGAGTTCTCTTATATTGCCATCCAAAAGCGCACTTGTCCAAGAAATTGACACATCATGAGAATGGCCACAAGTGTTCAGATAAGAATGAGACTGACATTTTTTGAATATCGGTTATCGGTGGGATTGTCACACTATATCAGCTCTAATCTCCATGACACCACTAGAGATGATGTATTGTCACCATCGTGGTTGAATTATGAAAATGCCTTTGTTTTGCCATAGACTGCTTACTTTCCAAGATGATCATTTATTTTCCATAATACATTTTCCAAGAGCCACATTTTGGAATAAAAAAACAGTCGCACAAAATCAGCACAGAGGCTGTGTGAAGAGATTAAGGGATGATTTACTCTGCATCCATTGGTACCACTGTTCCCCATCAGAGTCCGAACAGCAAAAGGTCCAACAGCAAACTCTCAGAAGCTGTGAAAAAAAGAGCAGAATAAAGTGCATTCCATGACATGTTCACATGGAATTAGTGCTTGATATAGCTAGTGCTTGATGTAGCCTAGTCCATGAGAGCAACATTACTTTTCTTATCATGATTTGAAGCTATACATATTTTTTTAGCTAACACAACATTTAAAAAAATGTGGGTTATGGTAAGATACATTATTAGTAGGCGGTCTAAGCTTGCTAGGGTACATTCTTAGAAAAAGCGTTCCAAAAGGGTTCTTCAGCTGACCCATAGGAGAACCCTTTTCGGTTCCATGTAGAACTCTCTCTGGAAAGAGTTTTTACATGGAACTCAAAAGGGTTCTACCTGGAACCAAAAAGGGTTCTTCAAAGGGTGTTCTTATGGGGACAGCCGAAAAACTCGTTTAGGTTCTAGATAGCACCTTTTTTCTATGAATGAAGTAGTAAGAACACCTAGGCCCAGGATACTAAATGTGCTGTTCTTTGCAGCAACAGGTGTCAGGGAAACATTTTTACTAACGCCTTTTGTAGGCATTTTGCTAACATAATCAGAAACGTCTTAAGAGGGGCGCTGCTCACCTTTTAGCCAGGACAGAACAGGTGAACTCTCAACTTCAGGGCCTGGTTAGAGAGCGCCTTTGCTGAACTCATGTTCCAACTTTTTCAGTGGTTTTAACATTTTGTTAAACTTAACTATTTCTAGCGATATTAGGCTACACACTTTACCATTTCGTTGACACTGTTAAAGTGATTGTTTTGATTCCTTGCCGCAACATTTGTCTCTTTCCTTAATTCATGTCATTATCAGGTGTTTGGTCCTGAGTGGATGAATGCGGTGTATAGGAGCTCATAAACATTTGCTAACACTTCCGCTTTGAACACACCGACATAGTCATTGCATTTTGGTACACCAGAATTAAGTTAATTTCCAATGAAAGCTGCGTTTGCCTTGCAGCATTGCGTTGGATTTATTGAACATATGCGTCAAACTGTATGCGTAGATGGCTTGACAGAAATGGTAGCAGAAGTCTAATGTTGAACTTTTGTTGAATACATATCCAGATGATGCTGCTTACTATTTTGCGCAATGACCCTGTCGGTGTGATCGAAGCGTCACAAGACATACCCTGTAGTCCCGCGGCGGATGGCCTCTGTTCGTCCATAGCCTAGAAAGGCGCTCTCTTTTTTCCTTGTTGAGTTATTTTTATGCTATGACATAGACCTTGGTTACAACTGTGTTCATTGCAATTTATGCTGAATTTTCCCTATCTGTTTGGTTTCATTGTCAATCTATCTACTATTTATGCTGGATTAGTGCATTCATTGTACCCGTTTCAATGTATGCGCAAATACAACGAATAGGCCTAGCCTACAACGCAATGAAAACAGACCACAGAGGCTAGGAATTACGCAGTAAACTCGTAATTGGAACAGGTATCCGGTTACATTTCTCCAACGTTCCCCGATTTGGGGAGACTGCGCAGTCTGTAGCCTACACTTCCCGTGGAAAGCAGCATACAAAAATTGCATGTGTAAGCACAACTGAGTTAGCAGACCTGGGTTGCAGTGCAGAATGTCCCGTTGAGGAGAATATAAAGCAAGAGGACTACATCCAGCCCAGAAGCGTTCTGTTTTCTCCATCCCGATTACATACACAGCGATTCTCCACCGGGGAAAGATGGGGTGCCACACGGCATTTAGCCCTCGACACCTTGTCCTCAAAGTGTTTTTGGTACAGTTAATCGCCTTTCTCCAGAAAACCTCTGCAGCTCCCTCGCCCATTATCAAATTCCCAGGAGACGATAGTCCAAAAACAGACAAAGAAGTGGCTCTGGTAAGTGTTCCTTCAACAACTTTTCATAGTGGGAATGTAATGTGACTTTTGCTTCAAACTACTTTATCGGTTATTTTCAATAAATTCAGGAATAGCGAACTTAAATGCCATTATACCATTTGTGAATTACTTTAAAATGGCAAATCATTCATGAAATTCCTAATGTTTTGGCTTCAGACCTGATAGTTGGATACCCACTGGGTACACACTGGTTGAATCAACATTGTTTCCACGTCATTTCAATGAAATTACATTGAACCAACGTGGAACAGACATTGAATTGACATCTGTGCCCAGTGGGGATGTTTCATTGTGTAATGCACACAAATGTTCATGTATTCATTGATACAGTATGTCTACATGGATGAATGCACTATATAGAATAGGAAGGCATCAGAATAGATCTTATATCAACTCATAGGCTGTTCTTTTATTCCCTTCTGCAGCACTATCTGAACAAGTTCTATGGCTGCCCACAAGACCGATGTAATCTCATGGTGCTGAAGGACACCCTGAAGAAAATGCAGAAGTTCTTCTCGCTACAAGAGACGGGTGAGATTGACCCCAAGACAGTGGAGATCATGAAGAAGCCCCGCTGTGGAGTTCCTGATGTTGCCCAATACAACTTCTTCCACAGGAAACCCAAGTGGCAGCAAAACGCCATCACCTACAGGTCAGTGGTCAAAACATGTTCGTTTGGCCCAAATAGTGTTTTGGTATAGGGAGTTGTGCAATAGGCTTTGAACCCCATGTGCAATAGGGTTGTACTCCATATAACTCCCTATGTTGCTGTGCAATGTGCTGACTGCTGAACTAAGGAAATGACTCCTCCAGCCCCTGCAGCTTGTTTTGGGGAGATGAAAACCTCAACTATGTGCTGCCCACCAACCCAACCACAATCTGCTAACTCCAAGATTCCTGTACAATGTGTGCTTGTTTGATATTTTTAGTTTGAGGTTAAGAAGAGAGTAAACTTCTGTTGTTTACATCAGCCCTTTCTGTGTCCTCATGACCACTCACTTACTGTATGAACCATGGGGAGACTCAGACAGACTCACATAGCAGGGGTTAGTTGCTGGACTCTCTCATGAAGCATTCTAACCACATGAGTCATAGGCAAGGCCTGAAGACTGATGGACTTTTTGTCCAGAAGGGGGGTTTAGGAAAGCTCTGCTCTATTGCTTTTGTCCTGTAAATAGAAGAGTGGTGTGTACAAGCTTTTGTCTTCTGCATTTTGACATAGGTGAATCTCACATTTGAGGGTTTTATATGCTGACATTGGTCCCTCTTCTGCTTGCATTACGTGCATTTCCTCAAGCATACCTAGTCAATCACACAGTAATATTCCATTATGTAAGATGTAAGATGCAGCACATCTTCAGCCAGGGATGAGCTGTTTAATGAGTCTCCTCCTCAGTTTCTTCTCCTCTCTGTGTTCCACCTCTCAGGATTCTAGGCCACTCTCCTGACCTGGACGAGGAGACTATTGATGACGCCTTCTTAAGGGCCTTCAAAGTGTGGAGTGACGTCACCCCACTCAAGTTCACCCGCCTCATGGATGGAGAGGCTGACATCATGATTAACTTTGGCCGCAACGGTACGGTATTACAGAACAGTTTTGACTTTTATATTCTGCTGAATGTACTGTATGAAACGTCAGCAATGCCGGAGGATGAGTAGCCTAGTTAAACCAGACTTAATTCTGCTCTCACCTTCGTTCACACTGGTTTAACCAGGCTACTCATCATCCGGCTATTGTGCAAAAGGGCGGAAGTGGCTGGAAACTAGATTAGATGATGGGTGCTCAGTGCTGCTAATCGTATAGTACCCGTACGCCTGCCTATGTGTGAGTTACTAGTTGCTCTTTCTCTGGGTTCCCTGTGTCTCACATAAAGTCAATATTCTCGTAACGAGGCCAGACCTCAAGTAAGAACATATAGAGGTCACTGTCTGACCGACTTGTGGTCAAAACAAGCCCAGAATGACATGTTTTCATTACATGTCTTCATGGCACCATCCCATACGTGATCTACACTGTTGAAGTTTAACACTAGCTACTTCAGAGACAGTTCTATTCTGAGTTGAATCCATCCAGCAAGGCTGTAATTGTATACTGATCTGTGCCTTGAGTCCTTTTGTTTTAACCCTTGTTATGTGAATCCACAGAGCATGGAGATGGCTACCCCTTCGATGGTAAAGATGGTCTGCTGGCTCATGCCTTCGCTCCTGGACCAGGCACCGGGGGAGACTCCCACTTTGATGACGACGAGCAGTGGACCCTGGGAGAAGGACAAGGTACTGGAGACTGTACTGTCTGAGTTGTAAATAAGAGTTCATCCTGATCTAATATATAAACCTACTTGTTTTTACTTATCACCTATTTATTCATGGTCATACATGCCACGTTTTTACAGCAATTTGCTGAACCACACAGTATCTGATACAGCTCTGTTTGATCATCACCTCTCCCCTCACCCCATCCCCCTCCTCTCCACAGTTGTGAAGGTGAAGTTTGGTAATGCAGAGGGGGAGTTCTGTAAGTTCCCCTTCATGTTTATGGGGAAGGAGTACAACAGCTGTACCAATCAGGGCCGTGATGATGGATTCCTCTGGTGCTCCACCACATACAACTTTGACGACGACGGCAAATACGGTTTCTGTCCCCATGAGTGTGAGTAGGAGCCAACATGGCTGTGTTTTTGTTTTTCCTCTAAAGAGTTCCGGTGAATGTATTGTGCAAAAGAGTTCTAGTATGCGTTTTGATATCTACATGGAGTGTATAAAGTTAAGAGTGTTGCATTCAGCAGTCCCTCAAGGAACGTTTATTGTGGTGTTTTAGCTATAGTTTCTGACGAGGAGTAGACCAGGAGTTACTCCAGGTGAGAGGTTTGTGATTAGTTAGAACAAGCTGTGTTGCTGTTGGACTGGGACCAAGTGGGTGGGAGTCCAATCTGGGAAACTAGTGTTGTTGTCTGGGTCATAAAATACTCCCACTTCTCTGTGTTGCTGGGCCAGATTCATGAAGCTTTTCATCAATCCTTTTGTCTGTCTGTTTGTGTTGCTGTCCATGGTACTGACATTAGGGTATAGACTCACCATAAATGAGCGCAAAGACATATTGATACATATTGGCTTACGGTCGACTCATATGAGACCAACAGTCTTTATGAAACTTCCTAACTGGTTATCCGTTGATCTTGAGTAAATGGCGAACTCAGTGAAGTCTTGTGAAACATTTCTCTTGTTGATAGTTTTATAGACTGTTGATATACTGTAGCAATAAACATTTTAGTCTGGACAGAGTGGATGTGTAACACCCTGACAAAGAATGATTATGCGGTTCAGTTAGCTTAAGATTGAATCTGTGAAATCACTCAAACTCAGGCTCAACGTAACTGCCATGGCATTTTATTAAATTATGGAAACCTACTGTAAACTCTATAGATAATTCCTTCAACTTCCCATGTTACAGTACTCTTCACCCTGGGTGGAAACGCGGACGGAGCTCCCTGTAAGTTCCCCTTCACGTTCCAAGGGGAGAACTATGATGGTTGCACCACTCAGGGGCGTGATGACGGCTACCGCTGGTGTGCTACGACTGAGAACTATGACAATGACAAGTCCTACGGGTTCTGCCCTGAAACAGGTAGGTTCCCAGTTCATACTGCCCAAGCCTGAAGGGGTCTCTCCGTCCATATAGCATACAAGCCTCATCAGCTGTGTTAACCCAAACCGCTAAGGGCACTGATGCATCCAACTGTTGCATGGAAACCTTCATCTGAGGATTATATTGAAATATGTGTGTGCTTCGATTGAAATTGAGCCAGGTTGTGTGTGTGCGTGCTAGCGTGTGTTAGTGGTGCGCGGGTCAGCTGTTTCTTCACCCGCCCACTATTGCTATTAACCCATCCGCAACCGCCCGACTATATGTGATAGTGAAAGTCTGAGGCCCTCACCCAACCCTAACCCGTGAATGTAGAAAATGTGCTATAGGCTACAGTCAAAGACGGCAGAACAATGTTTTGACGGGGGGTACAGGATATTGTTTTTGCCTGATTTAAATATGTGTCTGCTTATAATTTATGACATTTTGGTGAGCTATTTGTTAGCCAACTTGTCTATAATTAGATACATGTGGCTGTCATTATACAGTGCACACATTTTGTTACGTTACAGCCTTATTCAACAATATATATGTTTTACCCCATAATGACAAAGTGAAAACAGGTTTTTAGAATTTTGTGCAAATGTATTAAAAATAAAAATCTGAAATACCTTATTTACATGCACTACTGTTCAAACGTTTGGGGTCACTTAGAAATGTCCTTGTTTTCCATGAAAATAAGTTGCAAAATGAATAGGACATATAGTCAAGGTTATAAATAATGATTTTTAATTGAAATAATAAATGTGTCCTTCAAACTTTGCTTTCGTCAAAGAATCCTCCATTTGCAACAATTACAGCCTTGCAGACCTTTGGCATTCTAGTTGTCAATTTGTTGAGGTAATCTGAAGAGATTTCACCCCATGCTTCCTGAAGCACCTCCCACAAGTTGGATTGGCTTGATGGGCACTTCTTACGTACCATACGGTCAAGCTGCTCCCACAACAGCTCAATAGGGTTGAGATCTGGTGACTGTGCTGACCACTCCATTATAGACATAATACCAGCTGACTGCTTCTTCCCTAAATGGTTCTTACATAGTTTGGTGCTGTGCTTTGGGTCATTGTCCTGTTGTAGGAGGAACTTGGCTCCAATTAAGCGCCGTCCACAGGGTATGGCATGGCGTTGCAAAATAGATAGCCTTCCTTCTTCAAGATCCCTTTTACCCTGTACAAATCTCCCACTTTACCACCACCAAAGCACCCCCAGACCATCACATTGCCTCCACCATGCTTGACAGATGGCGTCAAGCACTCCTCCAGCATCTTTTCATTTTTTCTGCGTCTCACGAATGTTCTTCTTTGTGATCCGAACACCTCAAACTTAGATTTGTCTGTCCATAAGACTTTTTTTCTAAATCTTCCTCTGTCCAGTGTCTGTTCTTTTGCCCATCTTAATCTTTCCTTTTTATTGGCCAGTCTGAGATATGTTTTTTTTCTTTGCAACTCGGAGTCGCCTCTTCACTGTTGACTTTGAGACATGTTTTGCGGGTACTATTTAATGAAGCTGCCAGTTGAGGACTTGTGAGGCGTCTGTTTCTCAAACAAGACACTCTAATGTACTTGTCCTCTTGCTCAGTTGTGCACCGGGGCCTCCCTCTCCTCTTTGTATTCTGGTTAGAGCCAGTTTGCGCTGTTCTGTGAATGGAGTCGTACACAGCGTTGTACGAGATCTTCCGTTATTGGCAGTTTCTGAATAGCCTTCCTTTCTCAGAACAAGAATAGACTGTTTCAGAAGAAAAGGCATTGTTTCTGGACATTTTGAGCCTGTAATTGAACCCACAAATGCTTGGGGGTAAAACAGTTTTTACCCCCAAGCCATAAGACTCCTGAACAGGTAATCAAATGGCTACCTGGACTATTTGCATTGTGTGCCCCCCACCCCTCTTTTACGCTGCTGCTACTCTCTGTTTATCATATATGCATAGTCATATATGCATGTGCCCCCGAACATTGGCTAACCGGGCTGTCTGCATTGTGTCTCGCCACCTGCCAACCCCTCTTTTACACTACTGCTACTCTCTGTTTATCATATATGCCAAGTCACTTTAACCATATCTACATGTACATACTACCTCAATCAGCCCGACTAACCGGTGTCTGTATGTAGCCTTGCTACATTTATAGCCTTGCTACTGTTATAGCCTCGCTACTGTTATTTTTCACTGCTTCTTTAATCAGAACAACAGTTTTCAGCTGTGCTAACATAATTGCAAAAGGTTTTTCTAATGATCAGTTAGCCTTTTAAAATGATAAACTTGGATTAGCTAGTTTCCAGCTACAATAGTCATTTACAACATTAACAATGTCTACGCTGTATTTCTGATCAATTTGATGTTATTTTAATGGACAAAAAAATGTGCTTTTCTTTCAAAAACAAGGACATTTGTAAGTGACCACAAACCTTTGAACGGTCGTGTAAGTATTCAGACCCTTTGCTATGAGACTTGAAATTGAGCTCAAGTGCATCCTGTTTCAAATGACCATCCTTGAGATGTTTCTACAACTTGGAATCCACTTGTGGTAAATTCAGTTGATTGGACATGATTTGGAAAGGCACACACCTGTCTTTATAAGGTCCCACAGTTGACAGTGCATGTCAGAGCAAAAACAAAGCCTTAAGGTCAAAGGAATTGCAAGAAATGCTTAATTCTGCAGGAGTTATTTTTAAGGCTATGTGAGAGGTTATAGACCTACAGTCAGTATCCAGATTTCAGTTTCCATTAACCAATCTTAACAGTAGGCTACAGTTCCCTAGACATGCCATAGGCCTATTTCAAGTCCCGTCTTGTGGCTGTGGAATTGGTGTACTCACAATCATCACACATAAGATAGCCGGTACTGCTATGTTACTGCTAATCCTCTTTTACCACTTTTTCTGGCCCTCCCTCCTATTTATTTTCAATTCTCCTTTCGTAGCTTTTGTCTTATTGAATTGAACTTTGACAATGTCCTTTTATTGCCTCTGTGTATAGACGTGTATAGACGTTCTGCCCATTACAAAAGCATTATTTGGCTTTCTGCCCATTCCTGAAAGCATTATTTGGTGATTGGCGGTGTAGGCTATTTGGCACACGTACAGTTAAGCCCTGAAGCTTAGGCTTATGCACTAATAGCCTAAAATATTGAAAGAAAAACCTCAATGTAACATATGTATGTATGTATGTATGTATGTATGTATGTATGTATGTATGTATGTATGTATGTATGTATGTATGTATGTATGTGTATATATATATATATACATACATACATACATACATACATACATACATACATACATACATACATACATACATACGTTACATTAAGGTTTTTCTATATATATATATATATATATATATATATATAGCACAAGAATTATACATTGATGGATTTTTTAAGGTATTGTTTCTCTTTATTCAACCCGCCCGCCTACCCACCCACCCTTCAGCCACACAATATTTAATGACCCTAAACCCATCCTCCCGGGACTGCGGGTTATGAGTCAACCTGCCCATCACTAGTGTGGGTGCTTGCATTTATTAGTCAAGGTGTGCTGTGCTGATGCCTTCATGTATTGGTGTAGGAGAATGTTATAATGTTCCAGACCTATGGTTTCCAATCTTGCAGCAGCTAGTCTCCTGAATGACTGTAAAAGTATTTTACTGAGTGGCTGCTGGCTGGGGTTATTTTCCATTGTGTCAGTGGGGCTGGCTCAGGGCTTTGGGGTGGGGTAGAGTCGGGAGAGTAAGAGAGCAGGATATGGGGAGAGAGAGAGAGAGACAGAAAGGGAGAGAGAGGGGGGATTTAAGGCTGAGGTTTTCATCTGGTTCTAATTGGTTGGGAATGCTGGCATGCAGTGTAGTCTTGTGTGTGTGTAAGAAGCACTGAATAAGAAACGGGCTGCTTAACAAACTACACAAGCCCAGTGCTGTACCAACCCAGATCCCAGATATAATATTATCATGCAGGAAAAGAAAAGCCACTTTTTGGAGAGTGGTATTTGGTTTTGTTTTGGATATACCGTAGACACAAAATACATCTGATGTCAATGTCATTACAGTCATGGTAGTTTCTCAAGAAAATCCATTTAGCAATTCAACCCAAATCAAGTTGATAACTTTAAGCACTACCTCATCGGCACACAAAGAAAAGTCCATTTGGTCCTGAAATATGTATTTTTGTTCACCCACGCAGCCATGTCCACCGTTGGAGGAAACTCTGAGGGTTCCCCCTGTGTGTTCCCCTTCACGTTCCTTGGAGACACTTATGACAGTTGCACCGCTTCTGGACGTAGCGACGGCAAGATGTGGTGCGCCTCCACCAAGAGCTACGACGATGACCGCAAGTGGGGCTTCTGTCCTGATCAAGGTAAATATGGAATCGATGACCTTTGACATTATGCTTGTTTGTAGGTTGTTTTAGCAGTTTAGTGGACAATGACAATTCATGTTTATTTATTTGAATCATTTGTATTATTATTCTGTTTTATTCATTAATGTATTTAGTCATTCATTGTCTATGCAGAATGAAGGGAAAGTGGCCATCAGGAATGCTTTGAATATGTGTTGCTGTATCTCTCACTCCTATTGGTGTTGTCCAGGCTACAGTCTGTTCCTGGTTGCGGCCCATGAGTTTGGCCATGCCCTGGGCTTGGAGCACTCCCAGGACCCTGGTGCTCTGATGGCCCCCATGTACACCTTCACCAAGAACTTTAGACTGTCCAACGACGACATCAAGGGCATTCAGGAGCTCTATGGTCAGTTTGAAATTCTTATGTACTGCTTATGGGTTATGTATGGGTTATGAAGTCATTATGTAGGTACCTTTTAAATAATTTGTAACCATGACTTCACCCGCCGTTTATAACCAGTGTACTTTGGTGAATGTCCTGCAGGTAACAAATGTATTTCTCCTTGTTGAAGGATATCACTCATCTACTAAATGCTCACCATGTTGCCTCTCCTTTTCCTCTCAGGTGCTGGTACAGACAAGCCTGTGCCTCCCACCCAGGGCCCAGTCACTCCTATGGACATCTGTAATGAACCTGTGGTGTTTGATGCTGTGGCCCAGATCAGAGGAGAGACCTTCTTCTTCAAGGACAGGTAAATGATTTACTGGGGATTCTACAGTATTACTTCTGATCGCCAATGGTTAGAGCAACATTTGACTTGTAGGTAATACACTTTTGTTTGGTCTTCTCAAAAAGCATGTTGCCAATCTGACCACCGATCTGTACACAGAAAACAGACAGAAAGAACATATAACCCGAAAGACTCTTATTTTAGACTCTGTGGTTAGAGTCATTGGAGCTTACCAGAGTCCACAAGTTAGACCTCACAATCCACAACTAAATAATTTCACCACAAACAATGGTTAGTTTAATAGGGGGCTTTGTTTGGTCTCAGAATGAATTATTTTCTCTTGGCAATCAGTTGTTTTGTTTGGGGGTGGTGTTCTCTGTCTGAGCTCTAATGCTTATCCCATACTGTGATAAGTATAAAGTTATGAAACAGCTGGTAATAATAACCACTCTCACAATCCTGTATCAACTATGGTAAACCAAAATGGCTGCCTGTTATTAAGATTGTAAACCAGACCCTACTATACAGTACAGGGTACAGACTTCAACTGGGATTGTCCTATGTAGTGTAGAAAAGGAGAAAAGGAATAGGCTTTCTGTATCTCTCCATCTTACATTATCTGTTGTGGTTCATTCTCAGCTTTCCATGACTCGGTGTACTTTCCCTCTGAAACATGAACTCTTCACCACAACAGATTAATCCTGTCTGGGACAAATTATGTTAGGAACACTTTCAACCCAAACAATAAGCTCTTGCATGCAATCCAAATTACAAAATTGTGACTGAAAAGCAGGTTTAGATTAGACTTCATTGGACATGTATATGTTCCTTCTCAGACATTACCGCCACATCTTTTAGCCTTCAAAGTTTTAAGGTGAGCTTTACTATATATCTGTCATTGCTGAGTTGGAACGGTGTCCAAAGCAAACAAGTAGACATTTTGGACTCAAAAGACTGTAGTCATTCAGCCTGCCTGGCTTTGCCCCCTGAGTCTGGGGCTGGAGGGAAACCACCCTCAAATCCTGCTTTAGTTCATAGAATCCTGCTTTAGTTCATAGAATCCTGCTTTAGTTCATAGAATCCTGCTTTAGTTCATAGAATCCTGCTTTAGTTCATAGAATCCTGCTTTAGTTAAGAGTTAAGTCTTCACTCGCTGTGGTTCACCATGCATTAAGGCTGTTCAGGGAACAGGGACAAACATCATGCTGAAGGCTGTTCTGTGGACTTTAAACTACTGTATAAACAGTGTAGTGTTTGGTTGATGTGTCAACGTAATATTAACTGTTAAAGGATGGAGGACTGCTAATTAAAACCGGAGTCTGGTTTTAACAGTAGAATTTCTCTCAATGGTTAGTTTAGAAATGATTTGACTATGCCTGTAAGTCATATCTTTGATTGGGTTAGTTTGGTTATTTTTTAGGTATATCGTCTGTTGTCTGCTGCTCAAACATCCTAGAGAATCCAAATCCACAAGATATCCAGCCTATGATAAAAACTGGCAGAATACCCATACAGTGATGTGTTGTGGACAAGACACTGGACCTGGGGATTTCTGGAGAGATTCTCCATTTCCTCATCAGCAAGATCATTGTCTCATTCAAAATGATTTGCGGTGTTCTAGTTCTAGATATCACATATACCATGATATCATTAACAATGACACATATTCAATGATAGCTATAATTATGGGGTGTATCTCTCAGATGGAGGGAAATGCCATTACGGAGGGAGTTACGGCTGTAGGATCTTCATTTGAGCCAGTTTGCTACAGTAGGGAAATAATCCTGAAGCAAAAGGAAATGTGAATAATTATGTGGATCATAATTCATGGACATTTTTTGTAGGGGTTGATACATTTTAATTTAGTGCAAATCGAGTCTGAAATGTTCTAAAGTTTGTAATTTCCACTTTAAAACGTGAATAAACTGCTGTGCAGGAAGCTTCTCATCAACAAAAGAGTGATCAAATTAAGATCCTACATCTCAGGTCTTCCCTGTGGCTCAGTTGGTAGAGCATGGTGTTTGCAATGCCAGAATGGTGTGTGCAACGCCAGGGTTGTGGGTTCGATTCCCACGGGGGGCCAATACAACAACAACAACAACAACAAAAAAATGCATGAAATGTATGCATTCACTACTGTAAGTCGCTCTGGATAAGAACGTCTGCTAAATGACTAAAATGTAAATGTAAAATGTATCTCTATGGAGGAGTTACAATAGCAAACCCATAGCTGCATGATATCTGGACTCAGAGGGCCAGTTACGCTGTATCTCAGGTTTCAGTGGTGGGATGACTTTGGTCCCTAGTTATTCATTGTTGGCTCTAGGTCACCAGATGGTTTAGCTATCAGAGCCATGGAGTGAGAAGAGATGGAACAGAGATCGTGAGAGTGAGGAGAGATTCAATATAAAGAGGGAGAGATGGAGACTCAAGTCAATAAGCAAAGATTAGGATAGAGACTACTAAGGTTATTGGCGTTCCGTTTCCTCAGCCAAAAAATTGTTTTCATGGAGCTGTCAAGGTTAATACAAATAGCCTAGGGCCCATTAGGATATTAATTTCTGTGTGCATCGATTTTGTTTTGTTTTTTAGGCTGTAGTGAAATTACAGAGACAGATAAATAGGGAAAGTCACAGACTGGAGGGCAGTCACCAGTCTAGTGGGTCAGTGTAATGTCTGGAGGGCAGTCACCAGTCTAGTGGGTCAGTGTAATGTCTGGAGGGCAGTCACCAGTCTAGTGGGTCAGTGTAATGTCTGGAGGGCAGTCACCAGTCTAGTGGGTCAGTGTAATGTCTGGAGGGCAGTCACCAGTCTAGTGGGTCAGTGTAATGTTTGGAGGGCAGTCACCAGTCTAGTGGGTCAATGTAATGTCTGGAGGGCAGTCACCAGTCTAGTGGGTCAGTGTAATGTCTGGAGTCTGGAGGGCAGTCACCAGTCTAGTGGGTCAGTGTAATGTCTGGAGGGCAGTCACCAGTCTAGTGGGTCAGTGTAATGTCTGGAGGGCAGTCACCAGTCTAGTGGGTCAGTGTAATGTCTGGAGGGCAGTCACCAGTCTAGTGGGTCAGTGTAATGTCTGGAGGGCAGTCACCAGTCTAGTGGGTCAGTGTAATGTCTGGAGGGCAGTCACCAGTCTAGTGGGTCAGTGTAATGTCTGGAGTCTGGAGGGCAGTCACCAGTCTAGTGGGTCAATGTAATGTTTGGAGGGCAGTCACCAGTCTAGTGGGTCAATGTAATGTCTGGAGGGCAGTCACCAGTCTAGTGGGTCAGTGTAATGTCTGGAGGGCAGTCACCAGTCTAGTGGGTCAGTGTAATGTCTGGAGGGCAGTCACCAGTCTAGTGGGTCAGTGTAATGTCTGGAGGGCAGTCACCAGTCTAGTGGGTCAGTGTAATGTCTGGAGGGCAGTCACCAGTCTAGTGGGTCAGTGTAATGTCTGGAGGGCAGTCACCAGTCTAGTGGGTCAGTGTAATGTCTGGAGGGCAGTCACCAGTCTAGTGGGCCAATGTAATGTCTGGAGGGCTACTAGATTGGACACAGTGTGCATCAGTTTAAAAGTGTTGTCACCCAGCTAACACTTTTTTGAGAGCAGATCTCTCTGGTGTAGGTAGAATCCTCTCTCTAATCTCTCTGGTGTAGGTAGAATCCTCTCTCTAATCTCTCTGGTGAAGGTAGAATCCTCTCTCTAATCTCTCTGGTGTAGGTAGAATCCTCTCTCTAATCTCTCTGGTGTAGGTAGAATCCTCTCTCTAATCTCTCTGGTGAAGGTAGAATCCTCTCTCTAATCTCTCTGGTGTAGGTAGAATCCTCTCTCTAATCTCTCTGGTGTAGGTAGAATCCTCTCTCTAATCTCTCTGGTGACGGTAGAATCCTCTCTCTAATCTCTCTGGTGTAGGTAGAATCCTCTCTCTAATCTCTCTGGTGTAGGTAGAATCCTCTCTCTAATCTCTCTGGTGAAGGTAGAATCCTCTCTCTAATCTCTCTGGTGAAGGTAGAATCCTCTCTCTAATCTCTCTGGTGAAGGTAGAATCCTCTCTCTAATCTCTCTGGTGTAGGTAGAATCCTCTCTAATCTCTCTGGTGACGGTAGAATCCTCTCTCTAATCTCTCTGGTGACGGTAGAATCCTCTCTCTAATCTCTCTGGTGTAGGTAGAATCCTCTCTCTAATCTCTCTGGTGACGCTAGAATCCTCTCTCTAATCTCTCTGGTGACGCTAGAATCCTCTCTCTAATCTCTCTGGTGACGCTAGAATCCTCTCTCTAATCTCTCTGGTGACGCTAGAATCCTCTCTCTAATCTCTCTGGTGACGGTAGAATCCTCTCTCTAATCTCTCTGGTGTAGGTAGAATCCTCTCCCTAATCTCTCTGGTGTAGGTAGAATCCTCTCTCTAATCTCTCTGGTGTAGGTAGAATCCTCTCTCTAATCTCTCTGGTGTAGGTAGAATCCTCTCTCTGGTGTAGGTAGAATCCTCTCCCTAATCTCTCTGGTGACGGTAGAATCCTCTCCCTAATCTCTCTGGTGTAGGTAGAATCCTCTCTCTAATCTCTCTGGTGAAGGTAGAATCCTCTCTCTAATCTCTCTGGTGTAGGTAGAATCCTCTCTCTAATCTCTCTGGTGTAGGTAGAATCCTCTCTCTAATCTCTCTGGTGTAGGTAGAATCCTCTCTCTAATCTCTCTGGTGACGGTAGAATCCACTCTCTAATCTCTCTGGTGACGCTAGAATCCTCTCTCTAATCTCTCTGGTGACGCTGGAATCCTCTCTCTAATCTCTCTGGTGACGCTGGAATCCTCTCTCTAATCTCTCTGGTGACGCTAGAATCCTCTCTCTAATCTCTCTGGTGACGCTAGAATCCTCTCTCTAATCTCTCTGGTGTAGGTAGAATCCTCTCTCTGGTGTAGGTAGAATCCTCTCTAATCTCTCTGGTGTACGTAGAATCCTCTCTCTAATCTCTCTGGTGAAGGTAGAATCCTCTCCCTAATCTCTCTGGTGTAGGTAGAATCCTCTCTCTAATCTCTCTGGTGTAGGTAGAATCCTCTCTCTAATCTCTCTGGTGAAGGTAGAATCCTCTCCCTAATCTCTCTGGTGAAGGTAGAATCCTCTCCCTAATCTCTCTGGTGTAGGTAGAATCCTCTCCCTAATCTCTCTGGTGTAGGTAGAATCCTCTCTCTAATCTCTCTGGTGAAGGTAGAATCCTCTCTCTAATCTCTCTGGTGACGGTAGAATCCTCTCTCTAATCTCTCTGGTGACGGTAGAATCCTCTCTCTAATCTCTCTGGTGACGGTAGAATCCTCTCTCTAATCTCTCTGGTGTAGGTAGAATCCTCTCTCTAATCTCTCTGGTGTAGGTAGAATCCTCTCTCTAATCTCTCTGGTGAAGGTAGAATCCTCTCTCTAATCTCTCTGGTGACGCTAGAATCCTCTCTCTAATCTCTCCTGTCTCAGCATGGTGATGGAAAGCAGATCTAGACATGAAGGATGAGTAAGACATCGTGGTGGTCTAACTTCAGTGGAATAATCCACTGAACTGAACCCACGCACACTGTCACTGTTCACTGGCCTAGTGATTAAAAAAAAAAATAATAATAATATTTAACCTTTATTTTACTAGGCAAGTCAGTTAAGGACAAATTCTTATTTACAATGACGGCCTACACCGGCCAAACCTAGACGACGCTGGGACAATTGTGCACCGCCCTACAGGACTCCCAATCACGGCCGGTTTGGCCGGTGTTGAGGTGGACTTGTATGGGATCGAGACTCTGAACGCAGACAGCCCTGCTAGCTAGGTTTCTCTAACCTCTCTGGCTGCATTTCATGCAGGAAGTGTATTACATATGCATCCAGAATGTGACAAGAGTGAGTGAAATGCTGAAATCTCTGTGACCCAGATATAGGATTTCCTGTAATCTCACAATCAGAGGTGGACATGGATTGTCTTCCTGTCTGATTTAGGGTCAGGTTGGCTTGTTTTGTGGGACAAATTCAACATACCTCAACCTTGAATAGATTGCTATAGCAGATCATCATATGACTACTTTGTCTATATCTGCATAGCATTTTATAACCATTAACAGGCTATCTATCTGAGAAATATCTGGCTCTTTGAAAAATAGGTCAATGGAAAAGACTTGGGGAGCTGCTGCTGCTGTTGTTGCTCATGCAGCTGCCTGTTGGAAATCTGGGCAAGATGGGTCTTGTTCCCCTGGCTTCGATAAACACCGGTCCTAACGAGAACCAGATGCTGAATGAATCAGGCTATTGTGGCTTCGCTGCTGAAACTCTCCCTCTCACTCACTGCCCCTCTCTCTCTTTCCCCCTTACTTCCCCCTCTCACATCTCTTACTGCCCTTCACTTTCCCCTCTCCCCTCTCTTTTTCCCTCCTCTCCCCTCTCTCTTTCCCTCTTCCCTCCTCTCCCCTCTCTCTTTCCCTCTTCCCTCCTCTCCCCTCTCTCTTTCCCTCTTCCTTCCTCTCCCCTCTCTTTCCTACTCGCCGCTCTCTTTCCCTCATTCCTCTCCCCTTTCTCGCTGCTTCTCTCCCGTCTCCCCTTCCCCCTTCTCCTCTCTTCCCCACTGCCCTCTACTCTCCCTTCATCTGACCCCCCCCTTTTCTCCCCTCTCTCCTCTCTGTCCCCTCTTACATGATTTGAACCAGTAGGTAACTCCTCTCTGCTCTCTCTATCAGGTTCATATTCAGGTCAACCAACTTCCGGGGCAAGCCTTCAGGTCCCATGCTGGTAGCCACCTACTGGCCTGAGCTCCCTGTCACCATCGACGCTGCCTATGAAAACCCACTGGAGGAGAAGACTGTGTTCTTTGCAGGTAATGTATGTATGGGAGACTGAGTTGTCACCCAACGTTGAGATGCAACGCCTTTGGAAAGTATTCAGACCCCTTGACTTTTTCCACATTTTGTCACGTTACAGCTTTATTCTAAAATGGCTTTTTTTTAAAACACACACTACCCCATAATGACAAAGCGAAAACAGGTTTTTAGATTTTTGGGGAAATTTATTAAAAATAAAAGTATTCAGAACCTTTCTATGAGACTCGAAATTAAGCTCAGGTGCATCCTGTTTATATTGATCATCCTTGAGATGTTTCTACAACTTGATTGGAGTCCACCTGTGGTAAATTAAATTGATTGAAAAACATGAGCGGGCGCACACCCAGAAAAATTGTTTTGTGTGGAGGTGCTGACTAACGGCGAATAAACTATACAAATAAAGAGAGTCGCACACTCCATATATAAACTCCCAGTAATTTATTGGGTAAATCGCCAACGTTTCGGCATCAATGTGCCGTTTCGGACATGATTTGGAAAGGCACAAACCTGTCTATATAAGGTCCCACAGTGGACAGTGCACGTCAGAGCAAAAACCAAGCCATGATGACGAAGGAATTGTCCATAGAGCTCCAAGACAGGATTGTGTCGAGGCACAGATCTGGGGAAGGATACCAAAAAAATTCTGCAGCATTGAAGGTCCCCAAGAACACAGTGGCCTCATCATTCTTAAATGGAAGAGGTTTGGAACCACCAAGACTCTTCCTAGAGCTGACCGCCTGGCCAAACTGAGCAATGGAGGAGAAGGGCCTTGGTCAGGGAGGTGACCAAGAACTCGATAGTCACTCTGACAGAGCTCTAGAGTTCCTCTGTGGAGATGGGAGAACCTTCCAGAAGGACAACCATCTCTGCAGCACTCCACCAATTGTTTAAAAAAATGTTTTACCTTTATTTAACTAGGCAAGTCAGTTAAGAACAAATTCTTATTTTCAATGATGGCCTAAGAACAATTGGTTAACTGCCTTGTTCAGGGGCAGAACGACAGATTTTGTACCTTGTCAGCTCGGGGATTTGATCTTGCAACCTTTCGGTTACTAGTCCAACGGTCTAACCACTAGGCTACGCTGTCGCCCCAATCAGGCCTTTATGGTAGAGTGGTCAGACGGAAGCCACTCCTCAGTAAAAGCCACATGATACCCCGCTTGGAGTTTGCCAAAAGGCACCTAAAGACTCTCAGACCATGAGAAACAAGATTCACTGATCTGATGAAACCAAGATTGAACTCTTTGGCCTGAATGCCAAGCTTCACATCTGGAGGAAACCTGGCACCATCCCTACGGTGAAGCATGGTGGTGGCAGCATCATGCTGTGGGGATGTTTTTCAGCGGCAGGGACTGGGAGACCAGTCAGGATCGTGTCAAATATGAATGGAGCAAAGTACAGAGAGATCCTTGATGAAAACCTGCCCCAGAGTGCTCAGGACCTCAGACTGGGATGAAGAGTCCCCTTCAAACAGGACAACGACCCTTAGCACACAGCCAAGACAACGCAGCAGTGGCTTCAGGACAAGTCTCTGAATGTCCTGTTTTTGCTTTGTCATTATGGGGTATTGTGTGTAGATTGTTGAGGAAAAAACACAATTTAATCAATTTTAGAATAAGGCTGTAACATAACAAAATGTGGAAAAAGTCAAAGGGTCTGAATACTTTCCGATTGCACTGTACATACATACATACATACATACATACATACATACATACATACATACATACATACATACATACATACATACATACATACATACATAATACGGTTGAATATTTTTCCGGTATTTTACAAATGTTCCATCCCAAGAATAAATCACTTTTCTCCCAGGTAACCCGGTAATTTTGTTAAAACCATAAGTGTCATTGAAAAGCATTATAAAGAATATAAATATGTCTGGATTTGATTAGAGCTTTGATCAGCATGAAGATTAAAACCTGATGCTACCTGATCCTGATGAGCCATATATTAAATACATTAATGAGACATATATTACATACATTTAATGAGTCCTACATTAACCATATTTAATGAAGCCAAAACCAAAAAAGGCCCAATAATTGTGCAGGTATCCAATAAATTCCCATTAGTTGCAGCTAGCTATATGCTCTCTTTGGTAGATAAATGAAACTATCTCCCGTAGGCTAATCTTTCTGAGTGTGAACTGTATTACTGTACTGTATTGTATTATACTGTATTATATGGACTGGAATTATGCACATCATTCAAACCATGATAAAGCAGAATAGAACATGCAATTCTGAAGCAGCACATGTGGCCTACGAAGTTAAAGTATAGCCTAGAAATGTAATTTTAATTTTGGAATTTGTAAAATTAGTAGGCTGACGCTTCATTCCTTCCTCGCTTTCAACAGTTAAATGAAATAAGTTTTGTTGTCCTTACCTTCATCATTCTAATGACATCCTTGAATAATATAGGAGCAGAATTAGATGCAGAAGGCTTTCACTTCTCTTCACGAAGATTGAATGGTTATGGGTCTGAATATGTAACTGTTATAGCCTATCACCATCGCGAGTTCGCTCTTATTACCCGTGAGTTCTATTGGCTGCTGTATTTAACATTCAGCAAAAAAAGAGCTTGCGTCCCTTTTTGAATAGTCTACTGGTATAATTGTCTATTGTCCAGCGATCTATTCTAGTCTAGCTTTTCCTGCATGGGACTCCAAGAGCTAAGGAGCTTTTTTAAGGAGGCCAGGGGAGCAGAGGTGCTTGCGTATTGCGCTAGAGACGGAGGCTATAAGTTATAAGCTTATTATGCATAACCCATCATTAATTAGCTAAATATAAGACTAATACTGCATTGAATGTATTACCTGATAGAGGTACGCAAGGACATCTATATATAGGGCTGTATATCAATCTAGAACAGGATGATCTATTTTTAATGGAGTTGATGGAGAGAGAGAGAGACTGCGCGGGCACTGATTTAAAGCAACGATATTCGAGTGACAGGCTGTTTTAAAACTCTGCAGCTGCAATACAAAACATGTTATATCTTTCCAGTTAAAAAACAAGGTGACCTCTGAAAGACAGGTTGAGATGGGTAAGTTAGAGGTGCATTCAGTCTTTATATTACTGAGCATAGACTATGCTGTAGCAAATGTAGGCCTCCCTGTCACAAGAAAAAAAGTTCCCATGATGAGATGATAGGTCTACATGCACTGAACTGCGCTCCGTACTGTGATGGGGTGTCTGTCCCCACCCTGAGCGTTGATTCATCAGGCCGTAGAAAAGCCAAATATAATAAATCATTTAACAATTCCATTTCACGACATGCTGTTCCTCTAAATAATTTATTATAATTTACCGGTTTCTCACTGTTACTGTATTTATCCCGGGAAAAGGGAGTGGTAAATCTCGGTAACCGGTTTCCCACCATTCAACCCTAATACATACATACATACATACATACATACAGTTATGGATGGATGGATGTGAGAGTATGTAGATTAGTTGTCATTCACTGTTGATACCCAGGAGAACAATCCAGAATTACACGCTTGCATATATGCAGTTCATTGTTGTGCTTATTGACTTGATCAGAAAAACTCACAATGACATTTTCATGGCAGTTTCCTCTCTCTATCACCGTTAAACGGCTGTGACAATTTCCAGTAAATAACATCCTATTTCTAAGAAGTTCACCGTTAGGAGAATCATAAGTGTCTTTTAGTATTTCAGTCAAGTATACTGCTAGTATGTGGTTTGGACATTTTGGACTTTAGTACTGTAAGTAGTTATTAGTGGTTTATAATACATGCCATGCATTGTAGAAGCATGCCATTCTCCTTTAGAAAAGCTCCATCTCCTATAAGACCATGAAATCAGAGCTCTTCCTATTTAAGAAGATGAATGCTTGGCCTTGTAGAAGAGAACCATTTCTGTTCCATCCAGCCCTTCAATTGTAAAGCTATGAGTCACATTTCCTCAATCCTTTATCCAGTCCTCCCTAACCACAAGATATGATCAAATGTTAGCCTGGCCCCAGATCTGTTTGTGCTGTCTTGCCAACTCCTATGATCATTGTCTCTCTGTGGCTAATGAAAAGGAAACAGTTTAGAGAAACTCTATCCTCACAAACCCTTCCCTGTGAGCATCTTGACCTGTGCTCATTTGCCATATCTCCCTTCCTCTCTCTCATATAGGAAATGAGATGTGGATCTTCAATGCAGACCAGATAGAGAAAGGCTACCCCAAGAGAATCTCCTCTATAGGCCTGCCCACAGACTTGAAAGGCATTGACGCAGCCTTCTCCTTCGGAAAGAGCCAGAAGACCTACCTGTTTGCTGGAGACCAGTTCTGGAGGTGAGTCACCACAACACAACCCAAAGCCTGTGTCTGGTCCACTCAGGATTGTAACGATGACATCGCTATAGAATTAGAATTACTTTAAAGTCATTCTAATTCTATAGACGTCACTGTGTTGATGTGTTGCTGTGCTGAGCCATGTCTGCTTTTAATGAGAGACCTTAGCTTCCACTGGACTGTTAAAACAGCTCACTCTGCTCTTACCTGACAGACTAACATAGTATCATGTACTTAACATAGTATCATGTACTCATGACTAAACATTGATATCATGGCCTCTGTGTGTTATCATGCCCCTCCAGGTACAATGAAGCCAAGAAGAAGATGGACCCTGGCTTCCCCAAGCTCATCGCTGACTCCTGGAACGGAATCCCAGACGGCATTGACTCTGCCTTTAGTCTGAATGGCATCGGTAAGCATACTAGAATACAATACTGTATAATATATACTTTATTGAACATCACTTAGAGTGACACCACCACACACACAGAGCAGGGGGGATAGAGGTAGAGAGGGGGGGTAGAGAGGGGGAAGAGAGAGGGGGGGAGGGTAGAGGGGGGAGAGATGGATGAGGGAGAGGGGGAGGGATATAGAGAGAGAGACCCACTGGACACAGACGTCTATTCCACTTTGGTTCAATTTAATTTCATTGAACTGACGTGGAAACAATGTTGCTTCAACCAGTGTGTGCCCAGTGGGATATCTACTGAAGAGAGAGAGAGAGAGAGAGAGAGATGTCAACTGGAAGAGAGAGAGGTAGCTGGGGCCTGTGTGAACATGGAGGGAGCACTGCTTCCTGCTTCAGTCTGAGCTGTACCGACACACCACTGGCTGCAGGCTTACATTCCTGGCAGTTAGAACCCAACCTGACCCAGCCAGTCCTCTCATTATGAACTGGCACCTGGCCTTAAAGCTGGAATTCTTAGTGGTGAAACTGCCACGTCTGTTTAGATATTACAACAACAAAGACGTTACATAAAACAACCAAAACTGTTTCATTCCCTCTCACATCATTGCACGCCCGATAGGCAGGAGAGAGAGAGCAAGCAGGAGGAGAGAGAGCAAGCAGGAGGAGAGAGAGCAAGCAGGAGGAGAGAGTGTAAGGAGAGAGAGTAGAGGCAGGAGGAGAGAGAGTAAAGAGAGAGAGAGTAGAGGCAGGAGGAGAGAGAGCAAGCAGGAGGAGAGAGTGTAAGGAGAGAGAGTAGAGGCAGGAGGAGAGAGAGTAAAGAGAGAGAGAGTAGAGGCAGAAGGAGAGAGAGTAAGGAGAGAGAGAGTAGAGGCAGGCGGAGAGAGAGTAGAGGAAGGCGGAGAGAGAGTAGAGGCAGGCGGAGAGAGAGTAGAGGCAGGCGGAGAGAGAGTAAGGATAGATAGTAGAGGAGAGTGCAAGGAGAGAGAGTAGAGGCAGGAGGAGAGTGCAAGGAGAGAGAGTAGAGGCAGGAGGAGAGAGAGTAAGGAGAGATAGTAGAGGCAAGAGGAGAGTGCAAGGAGAGAGAGTAGAGGCAGGAGGAGAGAGAGTAGAGGCAGGAGGAGAGAGAGTAGAGGCAGGAGGAGAGAGTAGAGGCAGGAGGAGAGAGAGTAAGGAGAGAGAGAGTAGAGGCAGGAGGAGAGAGAGTAGAGGCAGGCGGAGAGAGAGTAGAGGCAGGCGGAGAGAGAGTAGAGGCAGGCGGAGAGAGAGTAGAGGCAAGAGGAGAGTGCAAGGAGAGAGGGTAGAGGCAGGCGGAGAGAGTAGAGGCAGGCGGAGAGAGTAGAGGCAGGCGGAGAGAGAGTAGAGGCAGGCGGAGAGAGAGTAGAGGCAAGAGAGAGCAAGGAGAGAGGGTAGAGGCAGGCGGAGAGAGGGTAGAGGCAGGAGGAGAGAGAGTAGAGGCAAGAGAGAGCAAGGAGAGAGGGTAGAGGCAGGCGGAGAGAGGGTAGAGGCAGGCGGAGAGAGGGTAGAGGCAGGCGGAGAGAGAGTAGAGGCAGGAGAGAGAGAGAGTAAGGAGAGATAGTAGAGGCAAGAGGAGAGTGCAAGGAGAGAGAGTAGAGGCAGGAGGAGAGAGAGTAAGGAGAGATAGTAGAGGCAAGAGGAGAGTGCAAGGAGAGAGAGTAGAGGCAGGAGGAGAGAGAGTAGAGGCAGGAGGAGAGAGTAGAGGCAGGAGGAGAGAGTAGAGGCAGGAGGAGAGAGTAGAGGCAGGAGGAGAGAGAGTAGAGGCAGGAGGAGAGAGAGTAGAGGCAGGAGGAGAGAGAGTAGAGGCAGGAGGAGAGAGAGTAGAGGCAGGAGGAGAGAGAGTAAGGAGAGATAGGAGAGAGAGTAAGGAGAGAGAGAGAGAGTAGAGGCAGGAGGAGAGAGAGTAGAGGCAGGCGGAGAGAGAGTAGAGGCAGGCGGAGAGAGAGTAGAGGCAGGCGGAGAGAGAGTAGAGGCAGGCGGAGAGAGAGTAGAGGCAGGCGGAGAGAGAGTAGAGGCAAGAGGAGTGAGCAAGGAGAGAGGGTAGAGGCAGGCGGAGAGAGAGTAGAGGCAGGCGGAGAGAGAGTAGAGGCAGGCGGAGAGAGAGTAGAGGCAGGAGGAGAGAGAGTAGAGGCAAGAGGAGAGAGCAAGGAGAGAGGGTAGAGGCAGGCGGAGAGAGAGTAGAGGCAGGCGGAGAGAGAGTAGAGGCAGGCGGAGAGAGAGTAGAGGCAGGCGGAGAGAGAGTAGAGGCAGGAGGAGAGAGAGTAGAGGCAAGAGGAGAGAGCAAGGAGAGAGGGTAGAGGCAGGCGGAGAGAGAGTAGAGGCAGGCGGAGAGAGAGTAGAGGCAGGCGGAGAGAGAGTAGAGGCAGGCGGAGAGAGAGTAGAGGCAGGAGGAGAGAGAGTAGAGGCAGGAGGAGAGAGAGTAGAGAGGCAGGAGGAGAGAGAGTAGAGAGGCAGGAGGAGAGAGAGTAGAGAGGCAGGAGGAGAGAGAGTAAGGAGAGATAGTAGAGAGCAAGCAGCGAGAGTAGTATAACACAGGAGGTAAATCTTAGTCTATGGCAGTTAACCAGGGTTTTTTTATATCCTTGCTTCTGACACACATATACTATACATCACACACCGCGCTTCCCTACTAAGAAACAGTGTTTGATAGAGCCAGCCTGTGCTGCTTCACAGAGGTACCTCTGTCTTCATTCTAATTAGCCTGAGCTCCTCCACCGCTGATTCCTGATTGGGTGTTTTTACTGAGGAGACGAGTGACATCATCATGTCCTCTTCCTCTGGCTGAGACAATAGTGTGTTATACTAAGATATAAGCTTCTAGGGGACATATTTTACACTAGCTCAAATTTTCCTTTCTAGTGTGTAAGGCCTCGTGGCTTGCTCAAGGTGAAATTAATGTATATTTGATGCACTGAATGTGATGATTTTTATGTACCTTGTCTCGTCATAATGTTTGTGTTTTCCAGATTACACCTACTTCTTCAAAGGTGCCCACTACTTCAAAATGGATGACAGTAGCCTGAAGATCGTCAAACTGGGCGAGATTACAAAGGACTGGCTGGGTTGTCACTAAGCAACAGTGAGACGCATAGACATTGGCAAAGCTCTCAGCGGACTGATTCCCCCCATCCCTATCCAACCAGCCTTTCCTGCACCCTAGCCTAGAAACTAATGACACCTTCTAACACACAGTGGGACCATCTACACAGGCTGAACATAGGCAACAGGATTTTGTATTATATTACGGTGTGATATTATCAGTTTATGTGTTATGATGATGCAGATTTACTTTGATCTCTTTAGCCCGTTGTTTGTTATTAGAAACTCAGACATCAGGTATGTCCACACTACATAGAGACAGGCAGTGTTGTACTGGAAGATATTCTCCTATATAAATGTAGCTTCACCTGAGCAGTATTGCATCATCTGAAGAATGAATGCTGTCTATATTTACTGCTATGTCTGCAATCTAGAGAGTACATGATACTGCAATAGAATGAGAAATAGTCAATAGTAATTTCAGTGTTGTGGAATACATTTGAAAATATGAATTTGCACAATATGTCTGGACAGATAATGGTGCTTATAGAAAATGCTTATTTGCATGATCCTATATTTGATATGCAGTTTTTCTACATTCTGTTCAGACTATTTTCAGAAGTAAGTACTTATAGACATACCTTATTCTTCATATAAGGCTAGCACTTTGTATTAGACTATACAGGGGTACTGCACAAATATGGAGACCAAATTCTCTATTTTGTAGGATCTGTCTATTGTTTCACTGATGGTACAGGGAGATGAAAGGCACAGGCTGCCTAGAGACTGTATCTGGTTTGTTGTTGCATGATGGAGTCATGACAAGAGAAGTACCACAGAAGTATTGTGTAATAATCTTTTTGTATTGTTGTTTTGATACTAGTCATTTTGTTTTGATTCATATGCTTTTTTATAATACTTTGTGCAATGTGTCATTCTCTGTCTGTAAAATAATAAAGATGGATGGTCAATACATGTTATGTGTGTGTGTGAGTGTGAGAGAGAGAGAAAAGCCCTTGAAGTTTCTTACCAGATAGGACTATGTCACACTAGATAGGACTATGCCTTTCTGTAGCCCACTAGCACACAATTTGTAATCAGTAAATGAATAGTTTATAAATAGGTGTAGTTCTAAAATGTTTTTTCTCAAGTACACTTCATACTGTATATTTGTATTCAGGTCCTTGTTGAGCCATTCTGAGGGCCCTTACATACAGTACAGTACCTCTGTGGTCAATGTAAATGCCATATTTGACTAACAGGTGACATCTTGTGGATGGATGAAGGTCTGAAAAACACTTTGTTGTGGTTTTTATCATTGAGCAGAGCATTTTTACATTTACATTTACGTCATTTAGCGGACGCTCTTATCCAGAGCGACTTACAGTAGTGAATGCATACATTTCATACAATTTCATACATTTTTTTTTTTCTGTGCTGGCCCCCATGTCATCACGACAGCCATAGTATGCCTTTGCCCTTGAGATATGACTTAGTTCATTTCAAATGAACAACAATTTGACCCCAATCGCTAAGCTGTGAAAAGAAACCTCAATGACTATTCTTATCCTTCTATGGGTATTTCTGTGTTTTCTTTTCTTTAGGCCCTATATCTATTGAATGCCACCCTAATGTACATTAACTAATCTTGTAAAGTTGCTTCAAAATTATACATTTTGTAATTCAACATGAATATTTGACTTGTTCACACTTTATTTCAGCCAATCAATTTCAATTGAAGGGGCTTTATTGGCATGGTGTGCAAATAGTTAAAGTACAAAAGGGAAAATAAATCAGCATAAATATAGGTTGTATTTAAAATGGTGTTTGTTCTTCACTGGTTGCCCTTTTCTTGTGGCAACAGGTCACAAGTCTTGCTGCTGTGATTGCACACTGTGGTATTTCACCCAATTGATATGGAAGTTTATCAAAATTGGATTTGTTTTCGAATTCTTTGTGGGTCTGTGTAATCTGAGGGAAATGTGTCTATAATATGGTCATACACTTGGCAGGAGATTAGGAAATGCAGCTCAATTTCCACCTCATTTTGTGTGCAGTGTGCACATAGCCTGTCTTCTCTTGAGAGTCTGTACAGCGTACATAGTCAAAGCTTTCCTTAATTTTAGGTCAGTCAAAGTGGTCAAGTATTCTGCCACGGTGTACTCTGTTTAGGGTCAAATAGCATTCTAGTTTGCTCTGTTATTTTGTAAATTCTTTCCAATGTGTCAAGTACTTATATTTTTGTTTTCACCCCACCACTGCTCACTTGGCAAAATGTTACAATCCCACGTAAACCTAGTGCAGTAGGTGGGGCCTGAAAGTAGTCGGAGGCAGAGTGCCAGATCACTCTCGTCCTCGCTCTACCGTTGTTGTGAACGATGTTATCGCAACATTCGGAGAGCGAACAGAATTCGCAAGATTTGAATCGAGGAAGTGGGGTGATTGCAGAACTACTGTGCAATTCTAAAGCTTATTGACGCCATACCGCGACCCGAGCGAGAAGAATGACTCCCCGGAGAGTGTTCGCGCTACCCAGGCAGCAATCCCTGTTTCTTCCGGCCGTCATTAATCCTTTTGTGCAGGAGGTGAAATTGGCCAAGGCTGACATTATCAAAGTGAGTATAAAATGTAAAATAAATCGATTAACTCATTCATTTATCGGTCACAGAACTGAGGTTGGTATTCAAACGTAAACAGTTCTGCTCCACTACCCACCGCTGAGCGCAGCGCAGGTTGTCCTCTAGCTCCTCGGCTGTGTGTGTGGTGGTGTGTGACTATAACATACAGTACAGGTACATCGCTAATCTAAACCGATGAAACCCTGACAATCCTTTTGTAATGCCTTGTTATTGTGTAACACAAACAATGAATGCATTTGTGCACCCTTCTAGAAATTCCTCCAACCATGTGAATTTCTAGAATGAAAAGTCTATAACGTGCGTATTCCTTGGTCAATGGTTGCATTGTTGCGCATTATATGTTGGTTAGGAAATGTGTTTTAAAATGGCTCTTTAAAGTCACTCTTTCAGTGGCATGAAGTCAATAACCTAAACACGTTGTAGATCTGTAAAAAAAAAACTGGTGTGTGTGATGTTTTTTTCTCTCTCTTTGCAGTGTGTATTCCGGGGAATCTTCCTGGTGCCTATCCGTGCCATCTTCCTGACTCTGGTTCTCATGGTAACATGGCCTGTTGCTGTCGTAACAACATTCATGCACCCTCTCAAAGGAGCAGTGGCGCCCATGACCGGATGGAGACGGTAAATATACTGCAAAACACCATCCTGTGCCACTACTGACATACTGCCATTGGTCTGTATGTATAACTATATTTCAACTATGCATCCACTATGAGTACTTTAGTCATTAGTTCCAGAGGATGTAGAGAGTATTGTTGTTTATGACTTAAGTAGTTAGGCCTCTGGGCAGTTCCATGGTAACAGAGTTTTGAGAAAAGAAAGAAGATAAGCTAGCTGGGGTTTTGGACAGTACAGACAGCTTCAGCTACACAGGAGCTGATGTAGGCTACATTCCTTAACAGCTTGACAGTTCGTTTTTTGTTGAAGGTGAACAAGAATTAAGCTAGTGTGAAATTACGTAGTTGCGTTTCTCAATGTGTGAAATTCCCATCGCACTTGATGCATAGGAGCAATTCCACATTAACAGAACTGCACAAACAGCACAAACCATTATTCGTTTACCAAATGTTGCATGTGCACTGTGTTTTTGTAAAATTTTCTGTGGAAATAGTTCAAAATAGTCATTGTGCATATAGTTGTGTGGTTTGTTTAAAGTGAAAATATGTACGTTTTTGGGCGACGGACCAAATTCACATAGAAATATGAGTTATAGATCTATCATTCTACATGAAAGCAAGCATAGGAATCGGTAGATCTGTTCTATGTGCACTTTCAATGCTTCCCGTTAAGTTTTGTTTTTGAGTCTTTTACTTTCGGTTTTGTACACCAGTTTCAAACAGCTGAAAAAACAATTATTTTGATTATGGAAACTATATTTCAGAGAGGTTTCAATGGTACAATGATTGTCTACACTATACTAGCTTATTTTGTCATATAAACTGAAATTAGGCTAACTATTAGAGTTTTAGCAACCAGGAAATGGCATAGAGATTCCTGCATAGTGCAACTTTAACTTTGCAGTCATTGTTTTTGTTTGAACTAGATTTTAAAGTGAAAAATCTGTTTCAGCATCACTCTGTTACCATGGAATTGCCAATATACATCCAGAGCTGTGGGATTTTCACACATTGAGAAATGCATGAAGGACAAAGGAGTAACAACTACACAATTTCACACTAATTCTATTCTTGTTCATCCTCAACTAAAAACTGTGAAGCTGCTAAAAAGAAATGTAGCCTACATCAGCCCTTTCTGTGTATTTATTTATTTGTTTTTATTTAACCTTTATTTAACAAAACAAGTCAGCTAAGAGCAAATTCTTATTTAAAATGACAGCCTACCAAGAGGCAAAAGGCCTCTTGCAGGGACGGGGGCTGGGATTAAAAGAAAAGTAGGACAAAACACACATCACGAGAAGAGAGACAACACTGCATAAAGAGAGACCTAAGACAGCAACACATGATAATGCAGCATGGTAGTAACACAACATGACGACAACAACACGATAGCGACACAACATGGCAGCAGCACGACATGGTAGCAGCACAAACATTATAAGGCACAGAAAACAGCACAAAGGGCAAAAAGGTGGAGACAACAATACATGATGCGAAGCAGCCACAAGTGTCAGTAAGTGTAAATAATTGAGTCTTTGAATGCAGAGATGGAGATAAAACTGTCCAGTTTGAGTGTAGCTGAAGCCGTCTTCATTAGATCTTGTCTGTATCAAAGGAAACAGTATCTACCTCTTCTTCTTTATTTCCTCAGAACGGAGGGGGTCATAGAGATATGTTACATGAGGCCTGATGCAACACATGATAAATAAACCAAATGTGTTCTTCTGTGACTCAAAAGCAGCCCACTTCCCTCTCTCTTTGATTGTATGTGTTGATATGACGTGACCACAGCTACATGCAGCTGCTGGTTGTTTATCGCCCGTGTTCAGGTCTGTTTTATTTGATAGTTGTCAACACTAACTAGCTGATGAACATGGAGCACCAACTTAGCTCATAACAACTTAGTACAGTAGTACTGACCATCAAAAGGCTAAGTTGAGTTCCTGACAACACACAGGTCTATGTTGACTGTAATATTGGTCCATTCAGATGTAGGCTATATGTATCCATGTTCAGTGTCTCTAGGTGAATATTCCTGACAGTATACAACTGTTACTTTAATCTGTATAGTTTCATGCTACATGTCTGTTGATGTTTGACTCTCTGGTTCCCCAGGTTCATGTGTCGGCGTGTGATGGCGTTCCTGGGGAGGTCCTACTACTTCTTCATGGGCTTCAGGGTGGTGGTGAAGGGCCAGCAGGTGAGCAGTGCAGAGGCCCCCATTCTGGCTGTGGCCCCACACTCCACCTTCTTTGATGGCATTGTGTGCATCGTAGCAGGCCTGCCCTCCACTGTGTCCCGCACTGAGAACCTCGCCACTCCTATATTCGGCAGTGAGTGTTGTTTCTGTCTGGGGTTTTTTATTAGAGGGATTTTTTTTTAGAGTGTGTTTGTGAGTTAGCAGTAAGTGTGTGGGTCTGTCAACGATAAGTGTGGGTATTTATGCTGATTCTGTTTGCAGATTTAATTTCCGTTAGTGTTTATCTGATGTGTGTGTTTCCTCTCTCCAGGGTTTGTGCGGTGCCTCCAGCCTGTAATGGTGTGTTAGTGTTGAGCGATTAACTGACATTTTTAAACAACTAATTGACCAACAGGGGTTCAATTATTTCATTTCCATTTAGTTCTTTTTTTTCCTGTGAGCTCAATGCGTACATTGCACACATTCTCGTACATTCTCTAGAGATAAATCAGATACAGCCTGAACTGTGTGATATAGTAGGGAGTTGTAGTTTTCAACAGGCCAATATTATACATAGTTTAGTGCATAAAACGTGGTAATTAACTACAATGACGATAATCTTTTGCGCATCTGCTTGTCCGGTCTATGTTTCTTTTACACCTGCAGCGGAAGAGACAGAAGAATGCGTGATTGTGAGGTGATATAGAGAGCAGCTGTTGCTTCGTGCAGTATCTCTACCTGAAAATACATGATCAAAGTGATTGATAGTTGGTATTCAGCAGTCATAAAGTATGCCTTATTTACTTTGAAAAATGACAAAATAGTGATTTTGTCAGACAGCATAGGTAGCAATGATGACTTGAAATAAAATAATAAAGCCATCAAATAAAACAAATGTAATATACACAATTGAAATATTTGATTAAAGTAATGTGAATAAATGGTGGTTAATAAGTGATAAGCAGTAATGTGCAGTCACTACCATCATGGGACTTGTATAATTGTTTTATTCTGTGTAACAGCATTCAACCCACATAATGCATAGTGCATTTAATCTTTAAAAGAATAATCGTACTCGAAACACTAAAAAACACTAATTGCTCAGCACTAGTGTGTGAGTTTATCTGATGTGTGTTTCCTTTCTCCATCCAGGGTTTGTGCGGTGTCTCCAGCCGGTGCTGGTCTCCAGACAGGACCCAGACTCCCGTAAGAACACCATTATGGAGATAGACAGCAGAGCCAAGTCTGGAGGCCTCTGGCCACAGGTCTGTCGCACACACACACACACACACACACACACACACAGTCTTGAATAACTAGCCTTGTGGGGGGACACAATTCAGTCCCATTCAAAATCCTATTTTCCCTAACCCCTAACTCTAACCCTAGCTCCTAACCCTCAACCTAATTCTAACCCTAACACAAATTCTTAATCCTAACCTTAATCCTAACCCCCCCATAAATACCATTTGATCTTGTGGGGAATAACCAACTGGGTCCATTTTTTTTTCTTAGTTTACTATTCATGTGGGGACGCACAAGTATAGTTAAAAACATCCACACACACACATACACACAGCCATTTGACATTTTTTATCATAATTTATCATGTCTTGTCTAGCTTGTAGTCTGATAAGAAGCTTGGGAATGAAACATCACGCCTTTTCATACCAAGAATTTGCCTTGTCAACTTCCTCTCGCATGACATATCCTTCAAACACAATTTCTGTTGCTACTTCTTTGTTATAGAAAGTCTGCTTCATTCAGCATAGAATGAAACACTGGACTAGATCCACCTACATTGTCAGTGGCAGTAGCCTAGTGGTTAGAGCATTGGGCCAGTAACCGAAAGGTTGCTGGATGGAATCCCCGAGCTGACAAGGTAAAAATCTGTCATTCTGCCACTGAGCAAGGCAGTTAACCCACTGTTCCCTGGGCACCGAAGACGTGGATGTCGACTAAGGCAGCCCACTGCACCTCTCTAATTCAGAGGGGTTAGGTTAAATGCAGAAGACACATTTCAGTTGTACAGCTGACTAGGTATCTTTCTTTCCTAAAATAAACATTTAGTTATTTATGTTCCAGATCCTGGTCTTCCCTGAGGGGACTTGTACAAATCGCTCATGTCTCATCACTTTCAAACAAGGTAGGTTGAACTTCACTACCATGCTTATTTTAAATAGGAGTAGAAACACCTTTGTGTGGATCCAAGGTATCAACTTATACCAAACAGTGTAGTGTTGATAGGGCATGAAAATCATGTGGGACCCTACAATGTTCATGTTGTATTCCCATTTAACAGGCTGGTTGTCATTTGTTTATAGTGAAGACAGACAGCCTTCCAGACAGTCTGCTGGGAGAGACACACAGTACCATCCACACTAGTGGTGTCATTGACTTAATGCAAATTCACTTGATGCAAATTCACCATCATGCGGTTGCAGAATGGTGTTCATTTAGCTTCTTTCTGGGGTGCTTGTGTAACCGGTGTGAAATGACTAGCTAGTTAGCTGTGCACGCTAGTAGAGTTTCAATCAGTGACTTCACCCGCTCTGAGACCTTGAAGTAGTTGTTTTCATTGCTCTGCAAGGGCTGTGGCTTTTGTGGAGCGATAGGTAATGATGCTTCGAGGGTGACTGTTGTCGATGTGTGCAGAGGGTTCCTGGTTCAAGCCCAGGTTGGGGCGAGGAGCGGGACGGAAGTAATACTGTTACAATTGTTTTGACACAACACCTCTTCATTTACTCCCAGTATGCTACATGCTATGTGCCTCATTGTGTGGTCAGTCACCTGATGCACACACAATGGGCTTCTCCAGAGTGAAGGGGCCTGAGTGTATCCATTACTTCCTGAAACAGAACAGTAGCCATAGCGACATGGAATAGATTGCACGATGTAATAATGAACTTCAGAAGGAAATGACTGACTGATTATCTTCACTCAATACCAAAAACTAGGCTATTAGGATCTGAGTGAATTGTACAGTAGCACTTTCTATGGTTCAATGCTAAAGCTGTAAACCTGAGAATGCATCTAATAATCAATGCAAATAACAGCATACAAGACCATCAATTACACTCTATGGCATGTTACACTTTTTGCATAGACATTTGCACCTAACTGAATTACTTTGTTTTACTGCAGTGCCAATAGCCAAACCCACAGACCTAATACTAGTGGCTTCCTTACAGTACTGATTGGTATATTGATCAGGGTTAGATGAATCCAGCTTCTGGTCTTGTTATTGGTTGGACGTGTACTGTGGGTAAATGAGTTGTCATCGGCTGCACTCTGTCCAATTAGTAGGCTGTCTGTGCTCCTGTGTTTGCACATATAGGTCGTGTGTGTGTGCTCATTAAGTTAGAATAATAGTCAGTGCTGGAGGTCAGTAGGGTCTCACTCTGTCCCTCTCTCCCCGTCAGGTGCCTTCGTCCCTGGGGTCCCGGTGCAGCCTGTGGTCATGAGGTATCCCAACAGACTGGACACTGTGACTTGGACTTGGCAAGGCTTCAGCTCGTAAGTTTGCAGTGCACTCAGTGGATTACAATCATCAGTGTTGCCTCAACGCTTCGACGCTACATTTCCCCTGTTGTTTTCCGTACAGTCTCTCACATTGCAACTATGTTCCTGTAACTTCTCCTCATGGGCCATAGTTTGGCCTCAAACTCTGGGAATAGAGATTTTCACTGTTGAGCGATGAATTGTTTTTCAGTTTAGTAGGCTTACATTTCAATCTTGTTGTATGGGATTACCGTTATGCCCTTTGAATAGAGGTGATGATGATTCGTGGTGATGTTCTTTCAGGAAAACCCTGCTGCTTCTCACTCTGTCTCAGCTCTACACCAATGTAGAGATAGAGGTTAGTATTAACACACTACACAGGAATACTTACTTAGGCCAAGAGATAATGACTTCATAACACATTCATTAGCAGTACCTATGTGTTATGTATGGTTTATGAAGGTGTTATGTATGGCTTATGAATGTGTTATAAAGACCTTATCTGGGTAGCCCTCCAGTTAGCCTGTACTTCCTGGTTAGTCCCTGTTTTGACCTTTGCCCTCTCCTCCAGTTTCTTCCTCCAGTTACCCCTACTGAGGAGGAAAAGAAAAGACCTGTGCTGTTTGCCAGGACAGTACGAAATGTTATGGCCCAGTAAGTGTGTGTGTGAATGGTATTACAGCATTTAATAATAGCTTCCTTATGTCTATTCTTACCCATCTCTTCAATGCTATCCCTATGTGTGTGCAGGGCTCTGGGTGTGCCAGTGACGGACCACACATATGAGGACTGTAGACTGATGATCTCGGCTGGGGAGCTCACCCTGCCCATGGAGGCTGGTCTAGTGGAGTTCACTAAGATCAGCCAAAAACTTGAGTAAGACTGGCTCCTCTGCCGCTCTAATACTGTGCTATTGCCACTGTGGCAACACACTATGTCCTGTTATGTACTGTTGTGTCACCCACTGGCAAACTCCACACTGGAGTAACACTACCTTACACAATACTGCTTTATTTGTCCAACTGCTACATCGGCAATTGGTAATAGTTGGACACACACACACAGACCTACACCCTCTTCCTCCCCTGAGTAAGTCCTTGTGTCCTGCCCTCCTCCTTTCCTCCCCGGTCCCCCTCAGCCTGAAGTGGGACAACGTGAAGAAGGAGCTGGAGGGCTTTGCAGCCGTGGCCTGCTCCTGTAAAGGAGGCCGCATCACCATCCAGGAGTTCGCCAGCTTCCTCAAGCTGCCCATCAGCCCGGCCTTGCAGGAGCTGTTTGCTCTCTTTGACAGGGTGAGAGCCAGTCACATCTAGTTCGGTTCAATCTCTCTTCGAGGCTTTCCTAGGTTGTGTTGGATTGGTGCAAGCTTGGCTGGAGGAAGCCTACACCATATTTCTTACAACATTCCTTTGAAAACTACAAAGGGAAGTGTACGACTGCACTATTCTTTGAAAGCGTAGAGAATCAGACCACAGCTATTCTGTCTGTTCTCTCCAACCTGTGACTGGATGGGCTAAGTAACCGAGGATTTAGTATGCTGTCCCCCACTGCTTTGTTCATAGAGAGGGTGAACAAACTGTCTGAAGAAATAAAGGAACCATTGTTCATCTTGGAAAAACATACTGTATTGTAGTCCACTGAATGCAATGTGTAGTCTGGCTTTGTTAAGTGATACTTAGCTGTCACTCTGTCTCTCTCTAGGATGGAGATGGCACCATTGACTTCAGAGAGTATGTCATCGGTGTAACCATCTTATGTCGGCCAGCTAACACCGAAGAGGTCCTCCGCACAGCTTTCCAGGTTCGGCCAATAAAAACCCTGCTTGTTGCGAATGTTGCCGTGTCACATTTAGCTGTCCAACACATGACATTGGGGCGTTGGAATATAGCTGACGCAGACTGTCTGTGAGGTCTACCCATGGTTTGGAAGCAATAGAGCAGCACTCAGTGGCTATGATAAAGTCAAATAGGTGTGGGGGGTACTGTGTTTTGTAGTTGTCTGAGGGGAAAATGAAGTAGGTTTGAAAGCCACATGGTCATAAAAGCAATCTCGATTTCAATAAGCAAGCCTATGTGTTGTCATTACTTAACTAATTGTCTCCCTCTCCTCAGCTGTTTGACACTGACGAGGACCAAAGAATCACTCATGAAGAGTTCTCCTCCATGCTTCGCTCTGCTCTAGGCGTTTGTGACCTCAATGTCTCCAAACTCTTTAAGGAGATAGATACAGACAGCTCTGAATTCATCACTTTCGGTAAGTAGACCCTTGTGAAGGTCAAAGGTTATCTGAAGTGGAGGACTCCAGCATGAACTAAAGGCAGCTTGCCTTGCCGGAACACCGTAGAAAAGGCCGGGTTGAGCCTTGGATCTCTCCATTCTAGAAATATAGAAAGAGAAATACTATATGGATTTGAAAGTGGGTTATTAATATTTGTATATATTTTTTTTATGCTTCGTTTTTTTATTCCCATAGGATATTAACATTACTTTCACCAAAAGTAGCCCATTTTAAACAACAACTTTGTGGAATTTTATTTGAATTTTTATGATGTAACAGAATTGCTTCTTTAGTCGCTGACAATTTGAATATAGTTCTGATTTGATCCTCTCTGAAACTGAATTCCAGGTATTGTGAGCATTGATAATATACCAGATATACTACTTACTGTAAGTTCTGATTTGATCCTCTGTCTCTCTATTTCCCTCTCCAGCCGAGTTCCAGGCGTTTGCCCTGAACCACCCAGAGTATGCCAAGCTGTTCACCACCTACCTGGAGCTCCAGCGGTACCAGGCCCTCCAGGGGGTGGAGTCAGAACTCTCCTCCACCAATCACGTCTGCTCTGAGGACAACCAGGAAGAGAGCATCTCTGACAAAAAGGACGACTAAGTCTGAGGCAGAGACTGACGTTGTGTTCGAGAGCATTACCATACATTTTGCTCAGTAGCTGATCACGGACTGAGCAAACTGACTGATCTACTGTTAATAATACGGTTATTTAAGATCCAAGGTGATTTGTTGATCAGTAAGTCTGCAGTTGCCGACTGCAATGTTGTCGATCTAGATCATGTACAGAGACGGAGCTCTCAGTTGAATACACAGACAGACGGACTACTGAGTCTGATGAACCACAACAGTCTTTTCTATTGCACTGATTTTAGAGAGCTGGAACCTCATTTTGACAGCATAGTAAAGTATTGTGTTGACCACATAGGAAATAGGATGATGTATGTTTAAATTAATGTTGCTTTTTTACAAAAATAAATCATATATTTTTTGCTTAAATTCTTTCTATGATTTTTTAGTGCCTTAAAAAGATTTGTAAGCAAGGTTTGTAAGAGCTATTGTTTGTGTTTCTGTACAGATGGGGTGGAATCATAGACCTCCAAGTATATTTTTTCAGATCCTTGTTGATGGCAGTAATGTGGTCATAGGAAGGATGAGCAATATACGGATATCCACTTAATCCTAATGCTTTTAGGAAGTTGCTCATAGCAATGTTGAACTTTTTGCCAATGTTTTTTGTAGATTCCCCTGCTGATTTTGATTTAAGGAATCCCATTGTTTTGTCATAGTTTTGCCTCTTCAGATGAAAACCCAACTACATAGTGCCAGCCCATAATGTATGTAAATGACCTGGATACCCTTCTGAGATGACTGTATCCTGTACTCTTTAATGTGTCTACCTGTTCACCTCTGTTTTCTACAGAGGTTCCTTGAAGATAACTGAAAAGGCTGCCAAACGTTGCTTTCGTATGAGTTGAAAGTCTTTAATGTATGACTGGATTGCACAAAACGTCATTAATAAATGTTTCTAATGATATTAACCCAATCTGGCAACCCAGCAAAGGAGCAATAATACAAGCTATAACGATACATGCTGTGCTTTACAGTTTTTCCACTGCTCAGGGACACACACTGTAAGTAGTGCTGCTGTATAATTAGCTAAAGGTTTTGCTTTGCATCTGTTTCTATTTGCATTTCCATTGAAGAGTGATGTTGCTGAGGCAGCAGTGGATCCTTATGGCTTTAGCCAAACTAAAGCCCAAGCATCTACTGAAAAATAAGGCAATTTGTGAGCAAAAAGGCAAGTGTGCCTAGTAATACAACACTGTATTCCAGGGGGTATGTATGGTTTCAAGTTAACTAGTAATACAACAGTGTATTCCAGGGGGTATGTATGGTTTCAAGTTAACTAGTGTGCATTGTTATTTATTTAGCAGAGCGCGTTGTTGCAATTATGTTAATTTCTGTGAACACAGCAAACTTCCTTTTTTTGCAATAAAATCCAGTACAATTTTATATTGTATTTTATAGCTTTCAAACTTCGGTAATTAGTCTTTTTGCTTTCAACTTTCTTGTTCTAATTATGTGTATTCTCCCTGTTAGTGTACTGACTTGTGTGTATGTACAGTGAGGGAAAAAAGTATTTGATCCCCTGCTGTTTTTGTACATTTGCCCACTAACAAAGTAATGATCACTCTATAATTTGAATGGTAGGTTTATTTGAACAGTGAGAGACAGAATAACAACAAAAAAATCCAGAAAAATGCATGTCAAAAATGTTAGAAATTGATTTGCATTTTAATGAGGGAAATAAGTATTTGACCCCCTCTCAATCAGAAAGATTTCTGGCACCCAGGTGTCTTTTATACAGGTAACGAGCTGAGATTAGGAGCACACTTAAAGGGAGTGCTCCTAATCTCAGTTTGTTACCTGTATAAAAGACACCTGTCCACAGAAGCAATCAATCAATCAGATTCCAAACTCTCCACCATGGCCAAGACCAAAGAGCTCTCCAAGGATGTCAGGGACAAGATTGTAGACCTACACAAGGCTGGAATGTGCTACAAGACCATCGCCAAGCAGCTTGGTGAGAAGGTGACAACAGTTGGTGCGATTATTCGCAAATGGAAGAAACACAAAAGAACTGTCAATCTCCCTCGGCCTGGGGCTCCATGCAAGATCTCACTTCGTGGAGTTGCAATGATCATGAGAACGGTGAGGAATCAGCCCAGAACTACACGGGAGGATCTTGTCAATGATCTCTTGGCAGCTGGGACCATAGTCACCAAGAACACAATTGGTAACACACTACGCCGTGAAGGACTGAAATCCTGCAGTGCCCGCAAGGTCCCCCTGCTCAAGAAAGCACATATAGATGCCCGTCTGAAGTTTGCCAATGAACATCTGAATGATTCAGAGGACAACTGGGTGAAAGTGTTGTGGTCAGATGAGACCAAAATGGAGCTCTTTGGCATCAACTCAACTCACCGTGTTTGGAGGAGGAGGAATGCTGCCTATGACCCCAAGAACACCATCCCCACCATCAAACATGGAGGTGGAAACATTATGCTTTGGGGGTGTTTTTCTGCTAAGGGGACAGGACAACTTCACCGCATCAAAGGGACGATGGATGGGGCCATGTACCGTCAAATCTTGGGTGAGAACCTCGTTCCCTCAGCCAGGGCATTGAACATGGGTCGTGGATGGGTATTCCAGCATGACAATGACCCAAAACACACGGCCAAGACAACAAAGGAGTGGCTCAAGAAGAAGCACATTAAGGTCCTGGAGTGGCCTAGCCAGTCTCCAGATCTTAATCCCATAGAAAATCTGTGGAGGGAGCTGAAGGTTCGAGTTGCCAAACGTCAGCCTCGAAACCTTAATGACTTGGAGAAGATCTGCAAAGAGGAGTGGGACAAAATCACTCCTGAGATGTGTGCAAACCTGGTGGCCAACTACAAGAAACGTCTGACCTCTGTTATTGCCACCAAGTAATAAGTCATGTTTTGCAGAGGAGTCCCTTTCCCTCATTAAAATGCAAATCATTTAATAAAATTTTTGACATGTGTTTTTCTGGATTGTTTTGTTGTTATTCTGTCTCTCACTGTTCAAATAAACCTACCATAAAATTATAAACTGATTTCTTTGTCAGTGGGCAAACGTACAAAATCAGCAGGGGATCAAATACTTTTTTCCCTCACTATAAATGTATGGTTGTTTGACTCAGTTGATTAGAGCTTGTCATGAGAAACTCCAAGGTTAGGGGTTCAATTCCTGTAGGGATCACATAAACATACTATACATGTGTGCACTCACTGTACTGTAATCCCTTTGTATAAAAGGTCAGGCCCTACACCCAAACAAGGGCACTGCGTTCATCCACCTCTGGCCTGCTCGCCTCCCTACCTCTGAGGAAGCACAGTTCCCGCTCAGCCCAGTCAAAACTGTTCGCTGCTCTGGCACCCCAATGGTGGAACAAGCTCCCTCACGACGCCAGGACAGCGGAGTCAATCACCACCTTCCGGAGACACCTGAAACCCCACCTCTTTAAGGAATACCTAGGATAGGATAAAGTAATCCTTCTAACCCCCCCCCCCCCCCCCCCCCCCCCCTAAAAGATTTAGATGCACTATTGTAAAGTGGTTGTTCCACTGGATATCATAAGGTGAATGCACCAATTTGTAAGTCGCTCTGGATAAGAGTGTCTGCTAAATGACTTAAATGTAAATGTAAATATAAAAAGTGTCTGCTGGATGGCATATATACTAAACAAAAATATAAACGCAACATGCAACAATTTTAAAGATTTGACTGAGTTACAGTTATTAATATAAGGAAATCAGTCAATTGAAATAAATGTATTAGGCCTTAATCTGTGGATTTCACATGACTGAGCAGGGGTGCAGCCATGGGTGGGCCTGTGAGGGCATAGGCCCACCCACTGGGGAGCCAGTGTTTTTCCCCACAAAAGGGCTCTATTACAAACAGAAATACTCCAAAGCATCCCCTGTCCCCCTCAGATGATCCCACAGGGGAAGAAGCCAGAATTGGAGGTCCTGGACTGGCGTGGTTACATGTGGTCTGCAGTGAGGCTGGTTGGACATATTACCAAATTATCTAAAACAACATTGGAGGCAGCCTTTGGTAGAGAAATTAACATTCAATTCTCTGACAACAGCTCTGATGGACATTTCTGCAGTCAGCATGCCAAATGAACACTCCCTCAAAACTTGAGACATCTGTGGCATTGTGTTTTGTGACAAAACTACACATTTTAAAGTGGCCTTTTATTGTCCACAAGCACAAGGTGCACCTGTGTAATGATCATGCTCTTTGTAAAGGAAAAAATGCTCAATAACAGGGATGTAAACAAATTTGTGCACAAAATTTGAAAAAAAGACGCTATTTGTGCATATGGAACATTTCTGGGATTTTTTTATTTCCGCTCATGGGACCAACACTTCACATGTTGCGTTAATATATTTGTTCAGTGGTTTCTCTGCACGTTCTGTTCTGTAACCCACCACCAGGTGACAGCAGTCATCCACTTGACCAACATCATCCCTCTCTCCAAGGGAAGAGGATAGGAGTTGAACAAGCCAATTGGAAGCTGGGGATGATTACATTTCTTATTGTATGATGGCTGCGGGATGATTGTGGCTATAATTTAGATTAATGTTAGCAGAGGTGGTGCAGTGCACGTCTACAAAATGCTTGCTTTTAGCTTTTTGTTACTTGATTCTTCCTTACTACGTTCATTGTAAACTGGGAGACAAATACAACCTTTTAACCCCATGGTGGTGATAGTGATGTATGTATCACACAATAGCTGCGTTTACACAGGCAGCCCAGCTAATATTTTTTCACTAATTGTTATTTTGAGAAATCAGATCAGCACATGTATTTATTTATTTAACCTTTATTTAACTAGTTAAGTCAGTTAAGAACAAATTCTTATTTTACAATGACGGCCTAACCTGGCCAAACCCTCCCCTAATCCGGACGACGGAGGCCAATTGTGTGCCCGCCTATGGGACTCCCGATAACGGCCGGTTGTGATACAGCCCGGGATATAACCAGAGTCTGTAGTGACACCTCTAGCAATGAGATGCAATGCCTTAGACCGCTGCGCCACTTGGGAGCCCAAAGGGGATCTGATGTGAAAAGATCTGATGTGATTGGTCAACAGATCAATTGGTAGAAAAAGTTATCTGAATTGGGCTGGCTGTGTAGACGCAGCCAAACTGGCCCAACGTCTTTTCACTGCCATCTATTTACCAACATGCATTTTAGTTAACTATTTCAATTTCATTTTTACTAGTGTCCAGATTACCACAATATATACATGATAGAGACATGATGTTGATACTGTTGATACCTTATTAATTGCTCTTCTTTTCCTACAGTCAGGGGCATTAGTTAGCTCTGTGTAGTTTGTTTTTTACTCTCTTCTTTCTGTGTAAATCTCTCAGTTGACTATGGACCAAAAAATACTTTTCTGAAGAACTGTCCCTCAGAAAAGAAGGGGATTTAAATGAATGGGATTTAAACCTAACCGCAGCAGAAAATCTAATCGTTTGTGAAAGAAAAGTATAGCATTGATTACCATTCTCTAATATCTGGCCTAAGGAGGCTAAAGTCTATCTAATTACCTTTGGCTGCCACCATCGTTAGCTTGACGGGCCCTCTAGCCAGTCGGTCCCTATTGTCTGTCTTACTGAGATGCCAAACACAGGGACAATGGCTGCCATGCAGTGAGACGGTCCTAATTAGAGGCTGCTAGCTGGGTATGGTAATACCTCCAATGTAAAACCTCTACTAGGGTAATACCTCTCCTCTCAACTAAAGCTGTTTTACCAATCTCTTCTGTGGGATTTTTACATTTATTTATTTCACCTTTATTTAACCAGGTGGCCAGTTGAGAACAAGTTCTCATTTACAACTGCGACCTGGCCAAGATAAAGCAAAGCAGTGCGACAAAAACAACAACCCAGAGTTACACATAAACAAATGTACAGTCAATAACACAATAGAAAAATCTATGTACAGTGTGTGCAAATGTAGAAGAGTAGGGAGGTAAGGCAATAAATAGGCCATAGAGGCGAAATAATTACAATTTAGCATTAACACTGGAGTGATAGATGTGCAGATGATGATGTGCAAGTAGAGATACTGGGGTGCAAAAGAGCAAGAGGATAAGTAACAATATGAGGATGAGGTAGTTGGGTGTGCTATTTACAGATTGGCTGTGTACAGGTACAGTTGCTCTGACAGGTGATGCTTAAAGTTAGAGAGTGAGATATAAGACTCCAGCTTCAGTGATTTTTGCAATTCGTTCCAGTCATTGGCAGCAGAGAACTGGAAGGAAAGGCGGCCAAAGGAAGTGTTGGCTTTGGGGATGACCAGTGAAATATACCTGCTGGAGCGCGTGCTACGGGTGGGTGTTGCTATGGTGACCAGGGAGCTGAGATAAGGCGGGGCTTTACCTAGCAAAGACTTATAGATGACGTGGAGCCAGTGGGTTTGGCGACGAATATGTAGCGAGGGCCAGCCAACGAGAGCATACAGGTTGCAGTGGTGGGTAGTATATGGGGCTTTGGTGGCAAAACGGATGGCACTGTGATAGACTACATCCAGTTTGCTGAGTAGAGTGTTGGAGACTATTTTGTAAATGACATCGCCGAAGTCAAGGATCGGTAGTATAGTCAGTTTTACGAGGATATGTTTGGCAGCGTGAGTGAAGGAGGCTTTGTTGCGAAGTAGTAAGCCGATTCTAGATTTCATTTTGGATTGGAGATGCTTAATGTGAGACTGGAAGGAGAGGGGTATGTGGAGAGTGACCGTCTCTTTTTTTCTTCTTAAAAAATCTGAGTGTTACTCCATCTCCAGCCTGTCTCAGTTTTAGTCTGCGTCCCAAATGGCACCCTATTACCTATGTAGTGCACTACTCTTGACCAGAGCCCTGTGGGCCCTGATCAAAAGTATTGCACTTTATAGAATAGGGTACCATTTGTGTCATGCAGCCACATTCTGCTGCCAGTACAGTGAAGGCCAAGAGAGGCTCCCAGCCTAGAAAAGGCTGCTGTAAAACGTGTCATGTATATTCTCTGTTTAGACCATAGATTGTGGGTTTGGACCAGCCAGAGAAAGAACTGTCATGGGCGTCATAAGGATTGGACCAAGACGCTGCGGGTATAGTGCTCATACTTAATTTATTTAAAGATAACACTTAAACAAAATAAACAAACGACGAAAAACAGTTCCATAAGGCACACAGGCTATACAGAAAATAACCACCCACAAAACACAAGTGAAACAAACCCCAACTAAATATGGCCTCTAATAAGAGACAACGACAACCAGCTGCCTCTAATTGGAGGTCATTGCCAAAAACCCAACATAGAAATAGAAAAGTAGATTTAAATATAGAAATAGAAAACATAGAACCTAAACCAAAAACACCAAAACACACAAAACAAACATCCCCTGCCACGCCCTGACCAAACTACAATGACCAATAACCATTTTACTGGTCAGGACGTGACAAGAACAGAGTATGTTTTCTTCCATTCAAAGTTTGTCTCTATCTGGAATAGTTATTGCTAGCTAGCCTCTACGGGCTAGGGGGCAGCATTGAGAATTTAGGAAAAAATATGTGCCCATTTTTAACTGCCTCCTACACCAACTCAGAAGCTAGAATATGCATATTATTGTTCAGGTTTGGATAGAAAACACCCTAAAGTTTCTAAAACTGTTTGAATAGTGTCTGTGAGTATAACAGAACTCCTATGGCAGGCAAAAACCTGAGAAGGTTTCATGCAGGAAGTGGCCTGTCTGACAAGGAGTCGTTCTTCTTGTCTCTGTTTATTGAAGAGTAAGGATCTTAGCTGTAACGTGACAATTCCTAGGGCTCCAATAGGCTCTCAGAACCCGGGAAAAACCTGAACGATGACGAGGCAGCCTCAGGCTGAAACACATTATCGCCTTTTCCAAGTGTCGCATCAGAGGACAATAGAATTAGGCGCGTGCGCGATTCGACCCCGTGGAGTATTTTCCTTCGGCTGTTTAGCTCATTGCAGATTCCCGGTCGGAATATTATCGCTTTTCTACGAGATAAATTGCATAAAAATTTATTTTAAACAGCGGTTGACATGCTTCGAAGTACGGTAATGGAATATTTAGAAATTTTTTGTCACGTTCTGCGCCATGCGCACGACCGTGATTTAGCATTCTGATAGTGTCTAGAACGCATGAACAAAACGCCGCTGTTTGGATATAACGATGGATTATTTGGGACCAAACCTACATTTGTTATTGAAGTAGAAGTCCTGGGAGAGCATTCTAACGAAGAACAGGAAAGGTAAGACCATTTTTCTTATAGGAAATATGATTTTGATGAAGGCTAAACTTGCCGGGTGTCTAAATAGCTAGCCCGTGATGGCTGGGCTATGTACTTAGAATATTGCAAAATGTGCTTCATCCGAAAAGCTGTTTTAAAATCGGACATATCGAGTGCATAGAGGAGTAATGTATCTATAATTCTTAAAATAATTGTTATGCTTTTTGTGAACGTTTATCGTGAGTAATTTAGCAAATTGTTAGTAAATTCCCCGGAAGTTTGCGGGGGGTATGCTTTTTCTGAACGTCACATGCTAATGTAAAAAGCAGTTTTTTTATATAAATATGAACTTGATTGAACAAAACATGCATGTATTGTATAACATAATGTCCTAGGTGTGTCATCTGATGAAGATCATAAAAGGTTAGTGCTGCATTTAGCTGTGGTTTGGGTTTTTGTGACATTATATGCTAGCTTGAAAAATGGGTGTCTGATTATTTCTGGCTGGGCACTCTCCTGACATAATCTAATGTTTTTCTTTCGTTGTAAAGCCTTTTTGAAATCGGACAGTGTGGTTAGATTAACGAGAGTCTTGTCTTTAAATAGCTGTAAAATAGTCATATGTTTGAGAAATTGAAGTAATAGTATTTCAAACGTTTTAAAAATCGCGCCACTGGATTCAACTGGCTGTTACGTAGGTGGGACGAATTCGTCCCGCCGGTCCCATAGAGGCTAGCATGACGACAGTCAGAGACAAACAAAATCCACTTTATCCTAGTTAAGTACTACAGTACAGTCTCCTGTTGCTGTTATGTAGTCTCCTCCAACAGCTGGATGCCTGGCACACAAGGCTGGCCTTTTTGTCTCTCTAGGCTATTAAAACATGCTGCCTCCTTTTCACATCTAAATCCCAGAGTTTGAGTACGGTAAACTAAGGTGGTCAGGAACGGACAAGTTAATATCCGAACCATCAAAGGGCCAACACATACCCTAACCACCTGTTGGATGGACAGGGCAAGCTCCAACTGGGCTCTGGCCAAGCTTCCTATTGACCCATTCAAAGACTCTTGTCTTCCTTGCAATTCTCCGTTGCTGTATAAGAGAATGTTCTCAGCTCAATTGACCAGTTAAAATAAGGATTAAGTAAAACAGAACCGGTGAGAATATGCAAAATTGCTTGAATTTCAGTAGAATTACTTGAATTGGTTGACAGGTGTTTAGGGTTAGAATCATATATTGTATGAGGGGTGTTTAGGTAGTTTATGCAGGGTGTTTAGGTAGTTTATGCAGGGTGTTTAGGTAGTTTATGCAGGGTGTGCAGGTAGTTTATGCAGGGTGTTTAGGTAGTTTATGCAGAGTGTACAGGTAGTTTATGCAGGGTGTTTAGGTAGTTTATGCAGAGTGTACAGGTAGTTTATGCAGGGTGTTTAGGTAGTTTGTGCAGGGTGTACAGGTAGTTTATGCAGGGTATGCAGGTAGTTTATGCAGGGTGTGTAGGTAGTTTATGCAGGGTATGCAGGTAGTTTATGCAGGTACGCAGGTAGTTTATGCAGGGTGTACAGGTAGTTTATTCAGGGTGTGCAGGGTGTAAGCCTATAATACTGTAAGTGTGTGGGGGGACTGACAGCTGGAATGTAGTGAATATAGTAGTTACTGTAAGGACCAAGGGTCTACTGTTTATCTAATCGTATTCTCTGTGCCACTCCATCTTCTGTATGGCCACTGTAGAACAGCAGAATAGAGTTCAGAGCAACCCTAACCAGATGCCCTGACATGGATAGAAATCTACCAGATAAGACAAATGGATATCTTACTCAAGTCTTGGCACAAACACCTATTGCACTTTTTTATCAGATCACGAAAACACTCTGCCACAGGACAACACACTTAGGGACTTTACAGCGTATGTAACTAATTGTAACATGAAAAGACCTCTCTGTAAAATACAGGATAAAACAGTGCTTATAGATGGATTGTTTCCTTCTTTGACAGAAGCATCCTACTGTACTCCCATCCCTGGGTTTTTATAACTCTTTCAGAGAACAAACACATAGTTTACAGTATCTAATAGCTACTTTATGTATTCTTATTGTTTCTCCCTTGATTCGTATAGTAGTAGTACTATAATAGTATGGCACGTGTTTCACAAATACTTGATATGAAAACATGCATATGAACTCCTCTATGTTTTGTCTATGTACTTTTATTTCGCAATATTGTACTGCCTGCCTGCAGGTGTAAGTGTTATGGACAGACTGATGCCTGTCAATACACACACACACACACACACACCCACACACACACACACACACACACACACACACACACACACACACACACACACACACACACACACACACACACACACACACACACACACACACACACACACACACACACACACAGCCTGGTCTGACGATGCTCCAGGGGCCTCTCACACACACTCATTGCCGGTCCTCGCCTCGGCCTCCCAGGAAATCCGCTGCAGATGGACAGGATAACATCAAGTCCACTTCCCCAAGCCTGTGGTATGGCTGTAACAGATCCCAGAGAGAGACGCTGCTGAGCAGAGGACTAGAACTAGAAAGGATATGAGAAGAGGGAGAGATAAGATCTACAGTATACTCCATAACTCTGAGTCAGGGAAACAAAGACTACAGAGCTCTCTCTCTCTCTCTCTCTCTCTCTGTGTCTGTCTCTCTCTCTCTCTCTCTCTCTCTCTGTCTTTCTCTCTCTCTCTCTTTCTCTCTCTCTCTATCTCTCTCTCTCTGTCTCGGTCTCTGTCTCCCTCTCTCTCTATGTCTCTCTCTCTTTCTCTCTATCTCTCTCTCTCTCTGTCTCTCTCTCTCTCTCTCTGTGTGTGTGTACGTGCGGTAGCCACATATCCCCTCTGCCCATGTCTCCCCCCTTCCCCCCTTCCCTGTCTCTCTCCACCTCCCTCCTCTTGTTTGTGTTGTGTTGGCAGCAATATCCCAGGTGTGGTTGCAGTGTTGCACATGGTGGGAACTAGCACCGGTGTTGTGACCACCACCACTCTGACTGGGTTCAAAGTGTTCAAATATTCGGTGTCCCAAATGGTCCTGGTCAAAAGTAGTGCACTATATAAGGAATAGGGTGTAATTTGGGACACAACCAATGTGTTACGTAACTATCACCTTCTGTGGTGATAGTGTGTTCTTCTGGTTCCTGAATGTACATTGCGTCTTCTTGGGCAGAAGCTTTTCTAGTCATACTGTACCCTGAGGTCAACATTTTTAGCAAATTGCTGAAGCGCCACTTCTCCTTGATCATGAGATCATTGGATTTCAAAGGGCTTCCTCATAGTGCAAGTGCAATGATATTATGCATGGCCATAGGGGAGATGATGCTGTAACTGTATATCTACAAGATGTGTAGAGTAGGGTTAAGGTTTAAGCTACAAAAATGGTTTACTGTACTTATCATATTCCTAGAACTGACTTACCAGGCATTGGTCATGGATTTACTTGTCAATGTTTTGGTGGTTAAGTCCATAAATTCTTTGTTCTGAGGTCTTCAACTGTTCCACAGACGTCTCATATAGCCTACAGACATAGATGATATACTGTTGTAGACGTTGATGAAAGAAACTCCTAGAACTGTTTAGGAAACAGCTTCTCATTGTTATTATGTGCATGATGTCAAGATTGAGTAAAGATAGTCTTGTATATTGGTTCTTGACGACAATAGGCTACAACACATTCATCTACCATGTGAATATAGGACACAAGAGCCTCTGAGGACCTACTGTATCTTAATTTCTAATACAAACAAGCTAGGGTTTGTTATCATAGGAGGGATAAATAGCCAGATAACTAGAGTTCATTGTGGGTTCAGTTTCAGTGACGCACTGTAACTCACTCATCATAATAAACAGCAATAATTGGGCTACAGTAGCTTTTTAGACTGAACAGCCTGCTTTTCTTACCTGAACACTGGAGTACGAGCATTATGATGTCGTGTCACGTAAGACTTCATTGTATTCTGACTTGATATATTGATATGTTTCAATGGAAAATGAACAGCAAAGACATATGCCTACAAACTTACACAACCCCCCTGACTCACCCTGACTCAGGATTCTATTTTCTGAAAATCACAGTTGGTGTAGCCCCCCTGTGGCTCAGTTGGTAGAGCATGGTGTGTGCAACGCCAGCATGGTGTGTGCAACGCCAGCGTTGTGGGTTCGATTCCCACGGGGGGCCAGTACAAAAAAAATGCATGAAATGAATGTATTCACTACTGTAAGTTGCTCTGGATAAGAGCGTCTGCTAAATGACTAAAATGTAATGAGAAAATCAAGTGAGAGTTGGGAGACACTTCTGGTTGATACTTATCTTGACAGCAGAATGGTTTGGAAGATAGCAACCCACTGTCTTCTTATCTTGTTGCACAGTCATCATGCCTTTATGCAGCATTTCAGAAGCTAGACCTCTCCTCACCTGGGCTCATGTGGTCACTTTCTCCACAGAGGGCTCTTTGGCTGGCAAGAGAATGTACTTCAACTCAATGTCTCACGACAGTGACACTTCCAGTACAGTAGTACTGTACCAGCACAGGAAACGCATGGCCAAATCTGCAAGAGTTGAATCCCTGCTCACACACATGTAACCCCATATGGCAAGGTCAAGCAGATACCCGCTTGACCTCTGAAAGACGTCAACGCACCCTGGCAGCTGACAAAGCAAGACACGGTACTGCAAAACAAAAAACAGCTATGGAGGAAACATACTTGAACCTTAACAAACTCTTAGAAGAGCTGAGACGTGACTGAGTGAGGACTGCCCACGGCCCGCTGGCTGGCTACACAGAGCTGAGCAGCAGAAATTGTGTATCCAAGTTGTGATCTCACTCTGTTTATGCATATCATCTCATAGGCATTCTCATCTCAAGAGAATATATATGTTTTTAAGAATCCTCTTTGCATTCTTGCAGCTCCATCAAATGCAGTTTTTCCTACCAGAGATACATTTTTTAGGGCTCTATTCAATCCATAGCGCTGAAGATCCACTTTATAGCGATTGACAATTAAAGGCAATGTTGCCTTCGGTCTCGCGGACTGCACTCACATTAAACGCAGCATATGTCGGCTCAATCGGAAATATCCTTTACATTTGAACACGGATTGGATTAAATCCAGCCCTTAGTTATGAAATTAAGGGGGAAACCTTTTACCCAGATAACATTCGCCATGTACTTTTCTCAGCATAATGAAACAGCACTATTCAATATTGTTCATGTTATACGTTATATGTAATATGTCTGACAGGAGTTTCTGTCTGTCATGTTATACGTTATATGTAATATGTCTGACAGGAGTTTCTGTCTGTCATGTTATACGTTATATGTAATATGTCTGACAGGAGTTTCTGTCTGTCATGTTTGTGAAAGTCCAGAGCCTAATACTAATATTCCAGTAAATTGATAGGGTTGTGACCTGAGCCTTGTGTAGGTGGATCATACCATCTCTAAATGAACATCATTTATGCTTGAACTCTGCCTATAATATGCCAAAAGTCAAACCTCTCTGGAGGTTAAGTCTAATAAATCGATTAAGTCTAATATGTTAAATCATATCAGAGTTTTTTTTTCTGCCGTGAGACTCTGTGAATTCAAGCTCAAGTCCACAAGATTTAGGAGCCGTTGCCAATTCATTTTCTACTGGATCTGTCTTCTGTGAAAATCCTACAATGTTATTCCAAACAGTGACATCATGTGTTATAGTAGTCTGATGGTGAAAGAAGACATTGTTCTGGCAGGGAGACATTAACCGTGAACAGTTAAGCAGAACAGTTGTAATATTATTAGAAGCCATTGTCGTTGCAAACACAAATGTTAGGGAGAGGGCCAAGAGTTCATTCTTAAGTATCTTATAGAATCACAACAATAAATTGTACAGGGATGTCTATATTTATCTAACTTTGGTGTTGTAGACAGACATGTCTGGCTATGTCAGAGAGCATTGCTTAACTTCTACGACTAAAAAGATTGCAGTAATGAAATAATAACAATATGGATGTTGAATGTCTATTCCATTACTAACTATATGTCTCAAAATGATAGTACCTGTAGGTTGGCTTAGATAGTTGGTAACATGTAGACTATATTTCATCTCCAATGTTTATTGAAAACATACAATAAGTTGCACAATGAGCACTTGTCTCTTAAATACATTGTTACAGTTGTTGGTTAGCTAGTTAGCAAATTTGAGCCATATGAGCATAGATATGACATCAGCCAAAACACCTCAAAACAAGACATGGTATCAATAACAAGACCAAACTAGCTGCAACAATCCACTTACAATTCACTACATGGCAGTTTATTGTCATTGTTGCAAGCTATCTGGCCATCCACAATGACAACAATACACAGCCTTCTGTCCCTTTGAAGTACACACATTGGGAATAACCAAAATGGAACCGATTTCGTCATGCATGTGTCCCACTATCTAATGGAAAGAGTTACTTCTCTTAGTTGGAAAGACATCCCCCTCAACCATTTGCCAGTTCATTCTATAAAAACATGTTCATAGATTTGTATTTTTTTATTTAACCTTTATTTAACTAGAATGCGTAACAATCTCTGACCTGTCGATTTTTAAGACTGGCCTGCTCTTAGCAACCCAACAAAGGAAATTATAGCAGATATTTTAAATAGTAGCTTCATTAAATAGTACCCACAAAACACCAGTCTCAACATCAACAGTGAAGAGGCGACTCTGGGATACTGGCCTTCTAGGCAGAGTTGCAAAGAAAAAGCCATTTCTCAGATTGGCCAATAAAAAGACTAAGATGGGCAAAAGAACACAGACACTGGACAGAGGAACTCTGCCTAGAAGGCCAGCCTCCTGGAGTCGCCTCTTCATTGTTGACGTTGAGACTGGTGTTTTGCGGGTACTATTTAATGAAGCTGCCAGTTGAGGATTTGTGAGGCGTCTGTTTCTCAAAGTAGACACTCTAATGTACTTGTCCTCTTGCTCAGTTGTGCACCAGGGCCTCCCACTTCTATTTCTATTCTGGTTAGAGCCAGTTTGTACTGTTCTGTGAAGGGAGTAGTACACAGCGTCGTACGAGATCTTCAGTTTCTTGGCAATTTCTCGCATGGAATAGCCTTCATTTCTCAGAACAAGAATAGACTGACGAGTTTCAGAAGAAAGTTCTTTGTTTCTGGCCATTTTGAGCCTGTAATCGAAGCCCACAAATGCTGATGCTCCATTTACATTTACATTTAAGTCATTTAGCAGACGCTCTTATCCAGAGCGACTTACAAATCGGTGCATTCACCTTATGATATCCAGTGGAACAACCACTTTACAATAGTGCATCTAAATCTTTTGGGGGGGAGGGGGGGGGGGGGTTAGAAGGATTACTTTATCCTATCCCAGGTATTCCTTAAAGAGGAATTATGTAATATGTCTGACAGGAGTTTCTGTCTGTCATGTTATACGTTATATGTAATATGTCTGACAGGAGTTTCTGTCTGTCATGTTATACGTTATATGTAATATGTCTGACAGGAGTTTCTGTCTGTCATGTTTGTGAAAGTCCAGAGCCTAATACTAATATTCCAGTAAATTGATAGGGTTGTGACCTGAGCCTTGTGTAGGTGGATCATACCATCTCTAAATGAACATAATTTATGCTTGAACTCTGTCTATAATATGCCAAAAATCAAACCTCTCTGGAGGTTAAGTCTAATAAATCGATTAAGTCAACTAGTCTAAAGAAGGCCAGTTTATTGCTTCTTTAATCAGAATAACAGTTTTCAGCTGTGCTAACATAATTGCAAAAGGGTTTTCTAATGATCAATTAGCCTTTTAAAATGATAAACTTGGATTAGCTAACACAACGTGCCATTGGAACACACGCCTCTGTACGCCTATGTAGATATTCCATAAAAAATCTGCCGTTTCCAGCTATATTAGTCATTTACAACATTAACAATGTCAACACTATATTTCTGATCAATTTGATGTTATTTTAATGGACAAAAAAATTGCTTTTCTTTCAAAAACAAGGACATTTCTAAGTGACCCCAAACTTTTGAACGGTCGTGTAGGTACGTGGTTGCAAAGGGCATCAGTGTTCCAAGGCAGGATACTCTGAGCGCAGCCAAATCCAGAAATCTAGCAGTGGCTTCTGATTAAATTCAATTTTCACAGAACCGCTTGTTGCCATTTCGATGAGGCTCTCTTGTTCAGATATCGGTAAGTGGACTGGAGGCAGAGCATGAAAGGGATAACGAATCCAGTTGTTTGTTTCATCCATTTCGGGAAAGTACCTGCGTAATTGAGGACCCAACTCACTCAGGTGCTTCGCAATATGACATTTGACATTGTCCGTAAGCTTGAGTTCATTTGCAAACAAAAAATCATACAATGAATGACCTGACAGAGAAGAGCTCCAACTTCTTAATCATAGCCTCAATTTTGTCCCGCACATTGAATATAGTTGCGGAGAGTCCCTGTAATCCTAGATTCAGATCATTCAGGCGAGAAAAAACATCACCCAGATAGGCCAGTTGTGTGAGAAACTTGTCATCATGCAAGTGGTCAGACAAGTGAAAATTATGGTCAGTAAAGAAAACTTTAAGCTCGTCTCTCAATTAAAAAAAACGTGTCAATACTTTGCCCCTTGATAACCAGTGCACTTCTGTATGTTGTAAAAGCGTTACATGGTCGCTGCCCATATCATTGCATAGTGCAGAAAATACACAAGAGTTCAGGGGCCTTGCTTTAACAAAGTTAACCATTTTAACTGTAGTGTCCAAAACGTCTTTCAAGCTGTCAGACATTGCCTTGGCAGCAAGGGCCTCTTGGTGGATGCTGCAATGTACCCAAGTGGCGTCGGGAGCAACTGCTTGCACGCACGTTACCACTCCACTATGTCTCCCTGTCATGGCTTTTGCGCCATTAGTACAGATACCAACACATCTTGACCACCAACGTCAATTTCATGTCACAAAGCTGTCCAGTACTTTAAAAATATCCTCTCCTGTTGTCCTGGTTTCTAGTGGTTTGCAGAAGAGGATGTCTTCCTTAATTGACCCCCCATAAACATAATGGACATGTTCCAGGAGCTGTGCCAGGCCCGCCACGTCTGTTGACTCATCCAGCTGTAACGCATAGAATTCACTGGCTTGTATGCGAAGCAGTAGTTGTTTCAAAACATCTCCTGCCATGTCACTGATGCGTCGTGAAACAGTGTTGTTTGATGAAGTCATTGTCTGTATAGTTTTTAAAAACTTTTCCCCCAGCATTTTCCCAGATATATCCGTGGCAGCAGGAAGAATTAAGTCCTCCACAATAGTATGGAGCTTGCCTGTCCTAGCCACTTGGTAGTTCACCATATAAGATTCTTCTCACAACTGTCAGTGTCCATGCAAGCTGGGCTAACAACAAATGTAGAATTACTGATGCTAGCATTGGATGTGCTCGTGGAAGCAGAACAATTTGTGTCGTCGACAGGTGCAGGTGTAGTACTGCTGGCAGTAGCAGTACAACCAGTAGAGCTGGTATGTGTCTCTATGGACGCGGGCCTTACTTTATTGAATCATTTATCCATTTTCGAGCAAACGGAATGAGCAGCAGCTATGTTTGGCTACATATGGACTGTTAGTGAAATTCCCGTGAGAGAGTAACGGTTAATGTGATTGGATGTTAATTATTTGACTAGGCTACCTGTATTTGTGTTGTTATGTCACTGAACACTAGATAGTTTAGTTCTATTTTTGGCAGTGAAACGAGGCTACTCAGGCGAGAATAAAACCTCACCCAAATGTATAGCCCCGATGGGAAATATAAATGGACTGTTTGAAAATGTGAAAAAAAAATAAGAATGTTTATTTTTTATGTGAATCACATTTTTATTTGCCGTACCTCCGACGGCATTGTGCGTACCCCAGTTTGGGAATACCTGACCTACAGTATACTGTCATTCACACTGTGCCACAGAAAGAGAAAGGGACCTAGAGTCCTAGACCGTGTCAATGTGGTAAAGTCAGATGACAGATGAATCCAGGCCTGATCATTAAAGAGGCTGGACAAACTTGGAGAGCATCTGGTGTCCTCTGAGAGGAGGAGAAGATACATCTGTACTTTCTCTTTCTCTCTCTTTCTCTCTCTCTCTCTCCATCCTCTCTCTCTCTCTTTCTCTCTCCCTCTCTCTCTCTCTTTTCTCTCTCTTTCTCTCTTTTTCGCTCTCTCTGTCTCACTCTCTCTCTCTCTCTCTCCTTCCTCTCTCTCTTTCTCTCTCCCTCTCTCTCTCTCTCTCTTCTCTCTCTCTCTTTTTCGCTCTCTCTGTCTCACTCTCTTCATTTCTATATTTCTCTCTCTCTTTCCATCTCTCTCTCTATTTTGCTCTCTCTCACTCTCAATTGCTCTCTCTCTCTCTCTCTCTCTCTCTCTTCTCTCTTCTCTCTCTCGCTCTCTCTGTCTCACTCTCTTCATTTCTATATTTCTCTCTCTCTTTCCATCTCTCTCTATTTTGCTCTCTCTCACTCTAATTTGCTCTCGCTCTCTCTCTGACTCTGTCTTTCTCTGCTAATTACACTGTTCTTATTATCAGCCTCTGTATAGAGATAAGGGGAGGACTCTATTGTATCAGAGACAACGGACACCTGGCTTTGACAAAGTGCTCAATCAAATCACAGAAGAAACAGAACTGCATGGGAAATTATGCATCTTGCTCATTTATTTTCATATAACCAAACTTCAATTTGCAGGAAATTTAGTTTTCATCAAGTCTATTACATCCTTTCAGGATATTGAATAAAGAGATGTCTGGTTTAAATGTCTGTGGTTACTATGAGCTTTTTATGTTTAACCTCAGGTCATGGAAATACATGATTGATGGAAACAACATTTCCAGCAAATTAAAGTTTAGATATTTGAAAACAAAGTTTAGTCTTGTGTTCAGCTTTACCAAGAAGATGTCCAGTTGCTAGGTTACTGCTATAATGGAGTCTCCCAGTGGGTTTAATTAGACACTTGTGTGGCCCACTACACTAGCTTTGGGACAGGACAAAACAATCCATGACAATCCCTGTCAATATGGCCAACAGAGCCACTGTGGACACCCTAGCCATCCTTTGGACACCTCATCTTCAAAGCCCTCATCTATGTGGTTGCTTATGGGACAGGGCAGGGTCCAGTGTAGGTCTGCTGGTGGTGGTGGTTATGATGGTTGTAATGGGGGTGGGGGGAGAGGTTACTGCCGTGGTCCAGGGAGAAAACAGGAAACATGTGCACTGAGGCAGGCACATCCTCCCTGGAGTGTGCCCATGTGATGATAATTGTTTTGTAGCAGAAAGGAATGCTGGTCTAGCTGTTAACTGCACCCTCGGTGTCCACAAGCTGCTCTCATTGGTTCCTCTGAGTCTAATGGTCATATTGGTCATGTGGTCATGTTTAGCCTTGGTTAGACCCACAACGTTGTCATCATGACTTGCCTTTTGCCTTGGCTACAACCGCTGGTGTTGTGACCCTCACTGAATGAAAATGGAATGTGGTCCTACTGCACCCCACCCCCTTAATCCCATAATGTTGCATGTATGGAACATACTGTACTATCACTACCACTGCACACTGACTGTTGTTCTAAAGTTTCCTCTCTTCACTCACCTAAGAGATAATGACTTGCAGTAATCTCACAACAACTCTGCTGCCTATTCTAGTGTTGTGACATCATAAGGAATGCAACATGTTTCGGCATGCCGATGGAATAGCTAATGGCATATTACATATATCAAACAGTATTGGTCTTATAAGCAACAGCAAACGTCTGCCATTGAGCCTGCAGACAGAGACTGATACAACATGTGTGTTTTTCCTGGAGATTGCCGACCGCAGAGGAAAAACACTCATCCTTCAATAAGCTTTCCTCCCCGTCCAACAAAAACAACCACAGGGAATATTTACTGTACTAAAGAAGATTATTGATGCCTGACTTCCTGTGTTACATCCTAAATACTCCATAAACGATCAAAATAAAGAGAGTCGCACACTCCATATATCACCTCCCAGTCATTTATTGTCCCACAAACTTAGGTGGGACAAACACCAACTTAAATATGACCTCCAATTAGACACAACGATGACCAGCTGCCTCTAATTGGAGGTCACCCCAAACAAAGCCCAATATAGAAATACAAAACTAGAACAACCCAACATAGAAACACAAAACTAGAACATAACAACATAGAAAAGCTAAACTAGAAAACCCCCCTGTCACGCCCTGACCTACTCTACCATAGAAAGTAACAGCTTACTATGGTCAGGACGTGACAATAACACTATGAGGACAATGATCAAGTGTGTTGCTAATGGAAAACTATGTTGAAACAAGCACTTCTATTGAATTGAACATCATGCTGGTTACTACTTAGTTTCCTAATACCTAGAACCCTCTCAGGCTTGAACGTACGCTGGGGAGAGATATCATTGCGTAACACAGGGAAATAGAACAACTTAAACACAATTAAGGCCCAGGAATGCTTGTTATTGTGGTCAGCCTAGTGAAATGTGCAATAACTCATGTTAACCTTGGCATTCATTTGTGAGCTCATGGAATCTGATATTTGTTTTATTATCTCCATTCAGTTGCTCAATTCCTTCAATTTACAACATTGTTTACCTACTGTGGTTGTGGGTGCCAATGGTACTTTGATTTATCATGTGTAAAGCCTCAACAAAGATTTGTCTGAATAATGTTCTCCTCTATGCCAACCACACATCTGAATTCCACCAAGCAGACCTCTGCATCTATCTATTTTTAACAACACCTTCTCTGTTCTCTCAGAGGCTACATCCATCAAGGAGTCTTTAGCTGCCTGCCATCAACAGGAGGAAAGATCTGTCGGTCACATGGATTCATCTCCACCAATTGGATTATAAGTAGAAAACAAGGCTTGGATATGAAGAAGAGGTAAACCTAAAAAAAAGTCCTTATTTTCTCCCCAATCGCATTAGCTCTGCACAGAGCCAGTAATTAGGAGGCTGTCTGTGGAAGGCCAGCTCCAACTTGACTTTTATTGGCTAAACAAATTTGGTGAAAGTTTGTGGTTTTGACCTTTTTTCTGCGTTGTGTTAAGGCCCAACGGGAGGTTCAGAGAGGCAGGCAGAGATAAGACTGAACGAAATGGAATGGCAGACGATGTCAGGGCCTTATCAGAACAGATCACCAGAAAGAGAGAGAGGGAGAGAGAAAGAGAGAGTGAGGGATAGAGAGAGAAGGAGAGGGAGAGAGTGAGAGAGAGGGAGAGAGCACGAGAGAGCGAGAAAGTGAGTGAGAGAGAGAGAGAGAGAGAGTGAAGGAGGGCGGGATCAGGAGAAGGGAGTAGAGAGGAGAGAGAGAGAGAGAGAGAGAGAGAGAGAGAGAGAGAGAGAGAGTGAAGGAGGGCGGGATCAGGAGAAGGGAGTAGAGAGGAGAGAGAGAGAGAGAGAGAGAGAGAGAGAGAGAGAGAGTGAAGGAGGGCGGGCGGGATCAGGAGAAGGGAGTAGAGAGGAGAGAGAGAGAGAGAGAGAGAGAGAGAGAGAGAGAGAGAGAGAGAGAGTGAAGGAGGGCGGGCGGGATCAGGAGAAGGGAGTAGAGAGGAGAGAGAGAGAGAGAGAGAGAGAGAGAGAGAGAGAGAGAGAGAGAGAGAGAGAGAGAGAGAATGGCAGGCATCTCCTGTAAATATCAATGGAAGTGTCCAATAATGGACTTCTAAATAAAATGAAAGACATCCTGCTTTTTGAAATGGTGTTATCTTCCACTCACAGCACTTTTTCCCCATTAGGTGCCCCAGCGGTACAGGTAATAACCACATCACCTGTGTTGATAACAGCCTACTTTATGGCTGACAAAACCCCTTTGATATGACAATTGCCTACACATTGTGTTTGGTTCTTGTCGTTGTCATAATGGAGAAAAGACCCAACCTCAGACTGAGGAAACAGAGAGGCAGCATAGAAGGGCACATGAGGAGAGCATGTAAGTCCCTCATTGTCTACACGGGGAATGAGTAACAGTATATTTCTCTGTTGTTGCCAATAGAAACCATGCAGCGCTGCTAATAAAGGATTTTCTCAGTTTCAGCTTAGGTCTTAATCCTTTGGCTTCAAAGTCTCCTGCTACTTAAAGGAACCCCCTCTCAAAGAAAGACTGTTCTCTCAAAGAAAGACTGTTCTATCAAAGAAAGACTGTTCTATCAAAGACTGACTGTTCTCTCAAAGAAAGACTGTTCTCTCAAAGAAAGACTGTTCTCTCAAAGAAAGACTGTTCTCTCAAAGAAAGACTTTTCTCTCAAAGAAAGACTGTTCTATCAAAGACTGACTGTTCTATCAAAGACCGACTGTTCTCTCAAAGAAAGATTGTTCTATCAAAGACTGACTGTTCTATCAAAGACCGACTGTTCTCTCAAAGAAAGACTGTTCTCTCAAAGAAAGACTGTTCTATCAAAGAAAGACTGTTCTCTCAAAGACCGACTGTTCTCTCAAAGAAAGACTGTTCTATCAAAGAAAGACTGTTCTATCAAAGACTGACTGTTCTATCAAAGAAAGACTGTTCTGTCAAATAAAGACTGTTCTCTCAAAGAAAGACTGTTCTCTCAAAGACTGACTATTCTATCAAAGACTGACTGTTCTATCAAAACTGTTCTATCAAAGACTGACACTTCTATCAAAGATTGACTGTTCTATCAAAGACTGACTGTTCTATCAAATCCCAGACTGGCACAGATTCTCAGGCTCCATCTCAAATGTCCCCCTGTAGGGCACTACT